>NW_024104819.1:0-178242 GCF_003945595.2 Pipra filicauda
CCCTCAGTTCAGAAGGGATATTGAGGTGCGGGAGCGGGTCCAGAGAAGAGCAACAAGGCTGGTGAAGGGACTGGAGCATAAGTCCTATGGGGAGAGGCTGAGGGAGCTGGGGTTGTTTAGCCTGGAGAAGAGGAGGCTCAGAGGTGACCTCATCGCCGTCTATAACTACCTGAAGGGAAGTTCTAGCCAGGTGGGGGGTGGTCTCTTCTCTCAGGCACTCAGCAATAGGACAAGGGGGCACGGGCTTAAGCTCCGCCAGGGGAAATTTAAGTTGGATATCAGGAGAAAATTCTTTACAGAGAGAGTAATCAGGCATTGGAATGGGCTGCCCAGAGAGGTGGTGGATTCACCATCCCTGGAGATTTTTAAACGCAGATGGGACGTGGCACTGAGTGCCATGATCTAGTAAATGGACTGGATTTGGACCAAGGGTTGGACTCGATGATCTCGGAGGTCTTTTCCAACCCAATCGATTCTATGATTCTATCTTTTTCACATGCACACATTTGCACAGTGAAAACTGGAAGTTTTGTGTACTTCTGCTTTGTGGAACCTCACACTGCCCTAAAACCGCCCTCTACAATTGAAGTGCCCTTTATATATTTTTTAAAATTTATTTATGAAGTCTTAAATGTTTAAGTAGGTGATGGTACCTTACATGTCACTGAGGATGTACAGTGGGTCCACATCTCTGGATGGTCTATGGCTTGCGGACTTATTGACTTGGGTGGGCATGAAAAGTCTAATCACCTAATTACTAGATTAATCTTTCCAATTAAGGTGATGTCTTTAAATAGAATTACTTTTTATTATTTATTTATTTTGTCGTAAGGGTTGTCTTTTTCTTTTTTTGAGTGGAGAGGTGGTGTGATCTGATTTGGGGGTTTTTTTGGTCCTAATTCAGAGCCACGCATCCTTGCTTGAAGAAGCATGTAAAGTGATGTCCACTTTAAATCTCTGCTTAAATCCAACCAAGGTCAACCATGAGGAAGAAGCACCAGCTCAATGATTTCTTATCTTGGGGCTACTGTAGGACTCCCAGAGATGCCAATGCATGTTAATTTAAACTTCTTATCACTACCTAGCAAGACCGTTCACACATTTTCCAGAGACACCACAGGATTTAGGCTGTTGTCCTAATGGCTATTGTTCAGGCTCCTAGCTATTACATTTACCACAAGCTGTTTTCATCTTGTTGGGATCCTGGTGTTAAACTAAAAAAAACACCTGTTTTAGCAATTTGTCGCCTTCTGGAAACTGAAGCAATTACAGTGGAGTATGCAGATGGGCAGTGTGTGCAAATTTTTGACCGTGGTTCCAATAGATAATAAATTTGGGTTCAGGGAACCTTGTACCTTACTAGAAATGTAGGGCTCCATGACATAAAGCACAGCACACAGTCTTTCTGTAAATGTCAAAGTTTTTTTGTTTTGATGTTTTAAAAAGTTTAAACATAACTGATTAGCCAAGAGGTATGTGATCATGACTTTTGTGCCTGATCAGGTCTGAACTTATCCTACAAGATAGTCTAATGGTGGATCCACACCCGCAATTCGTGTCTGTTTTGAGTCAATGACTCTGTCAAAGACGGATTTCTCTATCCCACAGAAGTTGTAGCTATCCCACAGAAGTTCTGTATCCCACAACATTTGCACAGTCATGGTGGTACCACTCTGGAAAAATACTTTAGGCAAGTAAGAGCAAAGGAGACAAGCCCTTCTTCATCTCAGTCCAAAAGAAATTGTTACCTTAATCTGTGACCAAATTTTCCTCATTTAATGGGGTTTGGTGGCAGCTACATGTTGCTACAAAGCACGGTCCCCTTTAATCTTTGTGCCACAGTTTTCTTGCACCAGGAGCAATGGTTGTCTGACCCAGCAGTCAGACAGTTAGGAGAGAGACAAACAAGAAGAAAAACACTTCCATCAAGAAAACCAATTTATTATCTGCCATTCTCATTCCTTGATCCAATTTGTGGAGAGGTCAGGAAATTTGTGTCTCGGGCAGCAGATCCAACATTTTGGGCTCCATAAGACTATGCTCAGAAGTAACTTGAGAATGAACCTTGAAGGCCTGACTTCCTAAATTGCTTTATTATCTTTCATGTTTTTAGATACAACTATTAACCTGTTTTGAAAAGGAAATTCAGATCAGAAGTCACGGACTTTAATTTAGAGATTAATTTACTTTGGAAAAAAACCTTCTAAGATTTGTCCTTAGCTTAAACCAAGTTTGAAGTTGCAAAAAAAAAATTTGTTACACTTTTATTTGTTTCATTTTTTTCACACTCATGCCCACTTCCTTCTTTTACTGGAATATTTCCAGCCTCATCAGAACCTGGAAGTACCAGAAATAAACCAGAGGTACCCACTTTTAAAAAGTGTGAGTCTTCTTGTGAGTAGGATCCTGGGCTGAGACTTGGGAAATCTGGGTTCAGTTTTCTGCTTTGCCTCTCATTTGCAGTTTAACATTGGGTAAGTTACTTGGTAAAATCAGTCCATGCTGCAGGCTCCCATCTGTGAAACAGCTGGTATCTCCTCACCTCGAAGGAGCGGTGAGTTGGTTAGAGCATGATACTAATAACGCCAAGGTTGCAGGTTTGATCCCCACATGGGCCATTTACTAAAGAGTTGGATTCGATGATCCTTGTGGGTCCCTTCCAACTCAGAATATTCTGTGATTCCCAGTAGTTAATTCTTGGTTCTGCAGTGCTCTGATTTTGAGGTGATTGGAGCCGTTTGTGAGCACAGAGAGGCTCTTTAAGAACAACAACAAAATGCTGCCACATTTAATTAAACACAGAATTTGGTTTTGTTTCCCAAATCATTATTTTTATCTTGTTTTGACCTGCTGGAGAACAAGCTGTTGTGTTTGTTTCTGGAGATGTATATTATCCCAGTCTTAAGCAGCTCTGTATGTGTGTTTGTGTTGTGGCAGTGTCACTCCTGGCCAGCTAACCTGGAATGGGATGTGCTAGACAGCCCATCTTCAGTGAGGCTCTTACAGGGACTCACTGAAGATGTACTATTTTCACTAAGACATTCAGAAAATGTTGTGGTTTTTTTTTCTTTTAGACCTAAAGGTTAGCAAATCTAGAGTAATAAGCATATTACTGGTTTATCTAGCAGTGTGAGTTACTGGGTAGTGCACGTATATGCTGTATGTCTGGCTCCGAATTGAAGCAGGGAAGGAAGGATATGACCCTAAGCTCAGAGGTCCTGACTCTGTAGATGACCTTATCATCTCATACTTAGTTTCTGATGACCCATTCTGACTCTTCTGCACATAGAGAGCTGTATTCCCACACAAGAGAATGCACAAGAGAATGGTGCACTTGAAAGGTGGGACATAAATGACTGAAGGATAGCTACAGGTCTAATTAATCTTGGCTCTAGTTAATGATCTGAAGATTATGCTTGTTAGTCTGGGGAGTGGTGAATCAATTCACTTACCAGTTTTAATGAAGTACTTTTGCTCTCTGGAACCTTTATTTACAAAAATGAATAGAGTAAGTGTAGCACAGAGCCAGATGTTGACAAGGACTTTTCAGCACTACAAAAATCCTCAGCTATTACATTAAAACCACATCAAGTTCCATGGTCCTTCTTCAGTCAAAAGCTATTGGGAGGCAATTATGTAGTTTATCATATCATTATAGCTAGTAGGTGTGAATAACAAATTATTAACACATTATCTCTTTTCATGACTTAGCGCTTTGAATATGCTGCAAGATTTCATGAGTCAAATTTTTGAAGGGATTAAATAACTACAAAAATTGAAACATTTAATCCTAAATTTGGCATAAGTGCCCTTAATTAGAAATGCATATGAACAAAACTATTTGCAGCAAGCTACTCAGCAAACCACATTGTAAAAGAAAGCTTTGCAAGTAATTAGATTCCCAGAAAAAAATTTCATCACAGCTGCCTCAGCAGCTGTCAGATGCCAGTTTAAAAAAGACAAGATTTGAAGTTTATTATAACATTGCTAAGTAATGGTTTACGTATTGACTTCTCCATTGTGCTTAACAGGAACCTAGGCTTTTAAAATTTATTCTCAAGCAAATGACTAAGCTCTTTATTAAGTAACTGCTGTACTCACTGATTGTCATTTGTCTTCACCATTAGACAATGAGTAAGCTGTTCTTTGAGTCATAGCTATGTACCTGCATAAATATATTACCACGATACAAATACTATACTATTCTATTTTTAAATTTTCGTAGTATTGTCTGCTTTTATATTAAGTGGTCTTTGAAAAACTATCTACAATCAGAAAGAACATCTTTATGCAGTGTGAGTTTAGATAAAAAGGCTGAAGTTGAGCTCAAAGGCATTTTCATTGCAGTATGCTCTAAGGATGAATGAAAGATTTGAACTTGAAGCTAATTGGACATCCAAAATTAAGTGGTTTTGTTATAGAAGCAAACCCTGGAAACTAGAATTGTTGCTAGCTGCTTCAGAAGCTCTAAGAAAAGCAGAAGCTCAGTAGTTGGAGTAAGATGATGTAGCTTTCAGTGCTTGGCATATTTATCATTCTTAGATGAATGTTTGCCAAAGGTAGGTATGGTTATTGGTTACTGTGCTGCTGTGACACTGTATATACTTGATATAAGATCTCTGAAAATGTATGCAAACTGCTTTGGGTTATGATTGGATGTGTTACATAGGCACAGTCTCTGAACAGTTGTGGTGAATTAATGAAGTAGTGGATGAGGTCCTAAGATTGGATTCAATATTGAATATAAACCAAAATCAAATAGTTCAAAGTTAGTTCCACAGTTTTAGAGAGCTTGACAGTAGTCCTTATCTGAGTAAATTCACATTTGGTGAACTGTGTATAGAAGACCTATGTCTGTATGGTTACGTGCAATCTAATTTATGAAAATGTGGGGTTTTGTGTTAGACAAGAGTTTTTGTGGGTAACATACAAATGTTCTTCATACAAATCACTGTTCCAAAATGTTCTTGTAAAGCTGTTTTGAGGAATTGGGATGAGAGGTTGGTTTGGTTTTTGAGGGTTGTCCTGTTTGTGTAGATCTCTCTACTTCCGGTTTGTGAGTAGGATGCTCCTGAGTCTATAAAAGCCAAGACTCTGCTAAACACTCCCTTTTTTTTACAGCCTGTCCAGACCTCTAGAAATTGGGAGTGTCTAGCACTTTAACAACTGGAGGCTGTGTGTGTGGGTATAGGCCTTGTTTAACTGCATAAATGCCAGAGAGACAATTCACAATACTCAACTCCGAATTCTTGACACAAGTCAGTCAGTGACTGACTCTTAAATTAACCAGCAAGTGCAATGAGGAATGTCTCACCAGGTCTGCTGTACCGTGCCATTAGGAAAAGGCAAATACAAGTATACCAGCCAGAGTCGTCATAGAATCATAGAATATCCGGAATTGCAAGGGACCCACAAGGATCATTGAAGTCCAGCTCCTGGCCCTGCACAGCCCCAAGAATCACACCATGTGCCTGAGAGCATTGTCCAAACACCTCTTGAACTCTGGCAGGATTGGTGCTGTGACCACTTCCCTGGGTGTTCCAGTGCCCAACCATATTCTGGATGAAGAACCATTTCCTAATATCCAACATAATCTTCCTCTGACTCAGCTTCATGTCACTCCCTGTGGTCCTGTCACTGATCACCACAGAAAAGACATCAATGTCTGCCCCTCCTCTTCCCCTCACGAGGAAGTTGTAACTGCAATGAGGTCCCCCCTCAGTCTCCTCTTCTCCAGCCTGAACAGACCAAGTGCCCTCAGCCACTCCTCATATGGTTTCCCCTCAAGGCCCTTCACCATCTTTGCTGCCTTCCTTTGGACACTCTCTAATGGCTTAATATCTTTCTTACATTGTGGTGCCCAAAACTGCACACAATATTCAAGGTGAGGCTGCCCCATTGCAGAGCAGAGCGGGACAATCCCCTCCCTCGTCCGGCTGGTGATGCTTTGCCTGATGCCCCCCAGGACACACTTGGCCTTCCTGGCTGCCAGGGCACTGCTGACTTGTATTCAATTTGCTCTTGACCAGGACCCCCAGGTCCCTTTTGCTATACTTTATTATGTTCAGTGCAGAACTTTTCTTTTTTCCCTCCAGCTATTACATACCAGCAGTGTCTCCTTGCACAATTGTGCTCAACTACAACATCAAAACAATCTAGTTAAAATATGCTCATGTAATACCTGTAAGGGACTTTAGCATAGGACAATAGTGCTGATCTTGTCTAAAAGATGTTAGCTCTGTGTACATAGCCTGTTTACTAAATGCCACTGCCTTCTAAGCTGAAGAGAGTTGAACATCTTCACTTTAATGACAGGTGCTTTAATACATTTGAAATCATGCATTTTTTATGTTTGTGATTTGTGATTCTGTACATTGTGGTTTATAGGGAAGCAAGAAGGATAAAAGCTCCATGTGCAGAAAGAGTGATTTGATGAATCCTGAAAAATATGGAATCTGTTGGCAAGACTTCACTGTTGAATGAATTTTTGCTAGAACATCACTGATTTGGACATCATAAAACTAGGTAGAACTATTTCTAAATTTTTTTAAAGAATTTTATATAAAAAAGGCAGCTAAAATAGGTGAAGAATGGTATTTGATGCCAGTTATATTACTTGCAATATGAATGTTTTATCCTGAAAGTATTTCTATATTTTTCAAAATGACCTGGATGAATTTTAACAATCATTCACCAATTTTCAGAAATGTCACTACATTGTTTTGGCAGAGAGGATCACAGCTACAGTCTAATATAGTTGGGATTGTAACAAGGGAGCATACAGGGAGCAAAGAGGAGAAATATGTTTCTGTTTTTTTAACTGGGCCCTTCTGAATTTCACAAAGTGCTTCTGTGTTGCCATCCTAAAAAATTTAAGAATTAGCATTAACCAGAATTAACCAGAATAGATCGTTAGCCTATAAATTTGAATTCCACTGTCTCAAAATCTATAAGGTAAAATAAGGGAAAAACAGATGAGATCATTTTCTGAAAGAAGGAACAGATGATGAATATGATTCCTTGCATCTGGTTTCCTAATAAATTTACAGGTTAACTTTTGGGAACATCAGATGTGCGAAGTCATTTAGCAGCTTCCTGGCAGTCACACAAAATCAGAAATCACTCTGTCATTGCTCTTCGTGATAGAAATCAGAAGTGACCAAAAATTCATTTTTTCAGTATGGAAAACAAGAACTTGTCCTAATGTACAAAATGAGAACTTCTAGGAAGAGACCTAGCAGGGAGAGCACTTCCTCTATTGCCAAGTCCTTCAGCCTGGGAAAACCACACAATTCCCAAATCCAGCTCCAAGGCACGCCCTGCCCAGGCTGCAGTGATATGTGGTGGCCACCTTGGAGGTTTGGCTTTTCCACCAAGCAAGGAGCGGGTTGTGCTTCTGCTGATTCTTCCCTTTCCTGTTTCACAGGCATCTCCCACTGCTGGGTAGGAGGATTTTAAATATTGTTGGGCAAATATTTTCTTTTTTTTGCATGGTTTGACTCAGCAATGTTTTTGAGGGAGGAAAGCCTGGTTAATTTTTTCTGGAACCCTGGAAAAGTTCTTACTTGTTGGGATATTTAGGGCAATGAGTTGCAAGGGTGCGTCCTCAGCAAATCCTTTCTAGTTCACCCTTTGGGAAACAGTGCTTGTTGGTGGATTTCTGACTTTCTGACCCTTGTAGGGGACAGTGGTCACACCACTGTCCTAGGTACAGGTGGGTCTGAGCTCATGGTCAGCCCCTGTATCCATGTGGAGTGAGCACCGGGACAGGGAACAGGGCTGTAATGTCTGTTTTGTTTTATTGACAGTTGTCACCTGTAACAGCCAGCCTTCCTCACTGCAATGCCTGCACATTTCTCAGGGCATGGCAGAAGCCACTGCTTGGTCCCAGTGGTCAGAAAGAACAAGGCCATACATTACAGCAGGAGATTGTCTGTATGTGTGGATTGGAGCTGTGTTATGCCATTTGCCACAGAGCCACAGAAAAGGTGATTAAACCCTGATTAATTTCCTAGAGTATGTGCAGCCTCTGAAGCCTTACAAGTCAGCTGTACCCTGACAGTGAGGGAAGCCAAAGATGCAAAAATAGAGTTCCATAATTCACTAGCTGAAATCAGCAAATGTTAAAATAGCACCATGTGTCCCTCCCTCCCACCCCTTTTAAATGTATACCTACCTCGGTGAAAAGTTTGCTGGGGGTGCCTAGGTATGGTGTGTTCATCCTTCAAAAGGAGCTGCAATGACCCCTGTAGCTAAGGAAGGAGAATTGAAAGACTCAGTAGAAAGTGCTTCTGAGACTCTCTCAAAGGTATTGACTGCCTTTGGCATGGGACTTTAAAAGACTTCAACAATAAGCAGCTCAGTGATGTATTCAACTATTTAAAGTGATCTTAAATACTTGCTATCTTGCAACCCCTAGAAGTAATGAAATAACAAGATGGGGTCCCTTATTTTTCTGGACTTTTTGGAATTGTTTCATCTCTGACAAAGCAAATCCCATTGTGAATTGCGAGCATTCTTTAACTCTACTTGAAAGTGCTCATCCTAAAACTGGGAGGTAATCCTGTCTCCAGCTTCCTGCTAAAGTATGCTGTGCTTCAGTCCTGCCACCAAAAAAACCCAATCAACCAAAAGAGGGGGTGAGTTTATCAAACTTATTTAAAAAAAACCAAACAAAACAAAAATAAAAACAAAACACTCGTAAGATTTTTTTTGTAAACACTAAAGTCTCTGGAATTTGAACTATCTATTTAGTAGCTGAGGGTTTTCTTTTTCCCTCTCATTGCTGATAAAGTATTTTAAGCAGTATTGGTTAATTCTTCCTTCTTAATAGAACATTTCCCTTCCTCTTCCACCTCTTCACCTCATGTTTTGTATTTACTGAGAACATCAGGTAACTAGGCAAGCCTGGCTTCTGACCAAAAAGGCATTTTACCTAGAGATTCATTAGTGTGTATAAAAGTAGCCAACCTTGTTTAAAGGCACTTCTTACACAACAAGAAAGGGGTTCAATTACCATATTTCATTTAAAGTGAAGATTAAACATCTTTACCAGGACAGTGCACTAATCCCATGAATCCTATTTATGTTGAAATGTAGTGCTATTGGCAATAAACAGCAATTTGAGAAGTCATAACCCAAGGAAATAATTGTCGAGTGACTTTAGAGCTCCCTATAAATTTCCTCTTCATGACTTTGGCAGTAGTGTTCAACAACAGAGTTAAATATTTGTTTTAGGTGCTCCTGCCTTTAACAGACTAATTAAAAAGATGGAATTCTTTGATTTTATCTCAAATAATTTTACTTCTAATCTCTCTCAGGCTCTCTCTAGGCTAAGTCAGCTCTATAAATGGAACTAAACATATTTTTTTTCTGAAGAGAGACTTTACAGTAGAGCAATAAATTCAAGCATTGGAAAGTAAATGCAACTGAAGTACCCTTAATGATGCTATTGTATGGTTGTTATGGTTGTAATCCCATTTCACAGACCTTTACCTTGAAGGCTATAAATTCTTTGAGAAATTATTCTAATGGGAAGGGGCATTACTTAAACATTGTGTTTAAACATGACGAAAAAGGGGATGATTTAAGTTAGAAAAATCAAGTTACGCTAACTGAAGCAGTAATAATGGAGGGAGATTAAATTTTTGCCTATCATGCAAACCTTCTAAATTTGTATTTCCTGAAAAACCATGCAATGAAACTGTTCCCGGAGCTACTTCTTGTTATTGCATCACACACATGCCTGGAACTTGTCATTAAGGATCAGGACCCCATTCTGCTCTACACCTGCAAATTTAAAAACAGTACCTGAATCAAAAATTGTCAGTCTAAATACCTGACCCAAAGCCCAGTGAAGTCAATGGAGGACTTTCCATTGATTTTAATGATTTGGTCCAGGAGCTAAGTAAGTATTTTTAAGACAAAAATCAATATTGTTCCACAGTGGTAATGTTTTCATGAGCTTCTATTGATCCTTTTGTCATAGATTACAGGATACCTTGGCACTGTCAACATACCAGGTTTTAACAAACTGATTTGATTTATTAACACCATTTCATTAACATCTTCAGTAGCAAGTATTTATCAAATGTCAGCAAACAAAAGTTCAGCAGAAGGATCACCAAAATGACTTGTTGCACAATGTGAGCTGAAGTTCATCAGGAACAGGCTTTCTGCAAAACCAGTTTATGTCAGAGCCTTACATGATATGCTCAGCATAGGTTGGGTGTTCAGAAACTTTTTTTTTTGACCAACTATATCATCAGGCCTAAGAAAAGCTCTTTCCTCTCTTACAGTACCTCAACTTACCTCCTTTCATGATCATGATGAAAAAAACATTGCCATGACAGCAGGGTTGTAAAAATTATGCTGAAGTTTTCAAATCCAATCAAACTTGCTTAGTCTGTCAGTTTTATTTTATGATTTTATAACCCATCTTCTAAAAAATTATAGTGAAATACAGCATTCTCTTTCATCAATACACTGCAATGCATTTCTGGGTTTATAGCATCTGACTTACAAACGCAAGTCCTGGGGCATCAGAAATGGGATGGCTTATGTCAGTGATATTTATAATGGGATTGTTCAATTGACAGCTCTGTAATTTGCCACTTTATAAACCAACCAAAACCCTGCAGTCATTTCTTGAGAATGATTCTTTGAAATTTAGGCCCCTAATTCACCTTGATTTTTGTTTGGTTATTTGAAAAATAAATAATTCATACAATTTAACAATTATGTAGTAGTGTTCTAGTGGTATACAGCTTTCCTACTACCATTTTAATACATCAGACTCCTCTATATGATACTACCTCTCAGTTTACTAATAGTCACCAGAAAGTTCCCCAAGTTTAAAATTTCCTCCCTCTGAAAGGATCTTTTTTTCCTGGAAGAATATTTGAAACCTTTCAGAATTTTCCTGATCCAAACCCAAAACTACAAATTATATCTGACACAGATTAGGATGAGTTACATTAATTCATGTTTTCCAAAACAACGTAAAGCTTAATTTCTTAATTGAATTTGTAATCATTTATCACACATAACCTATTACAGTATGAATACCTCTAGCAGTTCAATCAAGCATTAAAAAAAATGTGGATATCATGTAAATCTTATCAGGATCACTAAAATAATGGGACTTTTGTTTACAAGGTGTCGATTGGTTTTAGAAGCTTTGATAATGACTCCAGACAGTCAATAAATACAGAGACTTTTACATACCCAGTAGGAGCCGAACTGAACTATCTAATCTTTTTAAAATGACAGACAGCACAGTGAACTCTGAACTTAATCCCCTCTAAACATTAAGGAGACAGTTTAGTGCTTAAAGTACTATTCAAACTCAAACCCTACATAAAAAAAATCACTAAGTGTCTGATTTAAACACACAGGAAAATTCAGAGCTAAGGCTGGTTTTCCTTCCCATTGTGTCTGGTCAGTGGTCTGTGGTGGGCTCCAAGTCTGTTAGTTGCTTGTCTTGGGCAAGGAAAACACCTTTGTGCCTTTTGAAAGTTTATAGCCAAAGTATTAACCCCCCCCCTCAAACCTGAAATCTTAATTACTTTTTGTCTCTATCAAGCAAGTTTTCCCCTTTGGAAGCAGACATGGGGGACAATGTTATATGCTACATTTCAAGTGACAAAATTTACACTGGTGGGATCATAACCTTTGAAAATGATACATTGCCTTTAAGAGGCAAAGGGAATTGTAAATGTAAAGCTTACAGGGGAAAAGGCTGGCAGGTAACAGCTAACATACAACTTCTGTATATATGAGCATATAAATATATTAAATCATTTATTTCAGCTTGTCAATTGTTTAAATAAATAAGAGGACTATCAGACTGCAGGACTGTTTCTTCTACTAGTAATAAAGTAAGAGAAGAGAAAAATGTCCTTTAAGTTATCATTAGCAATTCTTCTAATTGTTTGCTTTTTAACATCTTCAGAATCTCTACGTGCAGTGCAAACCTGCATCCTTCAGTACTGCTGAAGGTTCACTATTACGTGGTTTTCCACAGATTGCATCTTGCATGTGCTTTTTATTGGTTTGTCTTATAAACGTACCTCTCTGTCTAATGAACAGAGGAATTAATCCATTCTAACCTTTTCAGTGCATCCCTCTTGCTGGCTAGTGTAAAGCCTGATGTGAAAAATGCTTTTGTTTTATTCTTAACATGATCCACATATCTTTACTGTCTTTATTAGTAATTGGAGATAAGCTGTGTTTAACCTCTGTATTTGTTATTAATTAATTCCACCAAATAGACAATATTTCCTGAGATCTTTTTGATGCCTCTCGGTGTCTCCGGTAGATTGCTGTATGCAAAGGGGGATACAATTTAAATAATAATTTGGACTTTAAATAATACGTTTCAATTACCAAAATCTGTTTACATTGTTGAATGCAATTTGTTGTTCAACAATTTTGTATTTTTTTTTATAGTATCCTTATTGTCTTGGTAAGTTACAGTGTGTAAATGATTTCAAATATTTTATGTTATTGACAAGGATTCTTAAGTCAGGAATTTCTGAGGTTCCCACTGTCTGTTTTGCCACGATTAATTATGTAAGCTTGTCTTTCCTGCAGTGCTTGATGAGTAGACTATAGCTGCTTGTTGTTGAGTTGTCCCTCAGATGAGCTACATTATCAGGACAGCCTAAATCTTATAATGTATTGTTATGGAGAGATGTGATATCTGTGTTGTCAGGATGAGAGGTGAGAGTGTGAGTATTTGGCATCAGTGTCTGATATTTTAAAACATTTTCAAAAGTCTGAATTTACATTAACTGTATAAACTCTATCCTGATTTCAGGCTCCAGTTATGCTAATTGATTTTGCTGACTGATCCTAACATTTAGAATATTTTCTATATGTTTGACTAACAGGATTTTGATAATCAGTACTTTTTCTGGTGGTCATTTGTGGTAAAATTAGTGGAATTTTGTGACAGTTGATATACACAGCACTTTTCCTTTGCAGTAGTTGCCTTTCCTTTCCATAGTTGCCTAATTACTATTTCCTGAATCAGAGAATATGAAGAACCAGAGCCTGCCAGGTCTATGATGAATGAAAATCCACAACTGCTGACTTATTTGGCTTCTGGTTTTTTCCTTCTTAATTTCTTTAAAGCCTTTGCTAGTCATTCTAACAGGTTGCTTTAACTGTAGAAAACTTTATAATAGGAAAGTCTGTGTTGAAGAACTACACAACTGGTCATGAATAACATCTAACCAGTATCCAGTTAGAGCAGAACCTACAACAAGTGTCTCTAAAATAATTGCAGCATCTTTTACTCTCACGGGCTCCTTGGTACATCCTCTGTCCTGCACCACGTGCTCCCAAATGCATTGTGTTTGGGCAGTCCCATCACAGACCAAGCTATAACTGAGATCAGTTATAGGCATTAGTAATTTTTTTCTCTATTTGTAACAGTGGTAGCCATGAAAGAGTTTAAGAAAGCTGAACGATACCTGCTGGCATTGTGGGCAAAGCATCCTTGGCACAGGCCAGGTGGCCCAGGACTCATAGACTTACCATGTTCCCCCTCTGTGGACTAATTATAATGCAATATGTATACAACACAGCCCCACCAAACTCCGCTTGTCCTGGTGGAGCAGCAGGGACCCGCTGGCTGTGCTGCTCTTGTACCTGACTTGCTTGTAGGGGAGCCCTGGGAGTGTTCTGGCAGGCTTGGGGCTGGCTTGGTGACATCCATGTCCTGTGGTGTGGGTTTGTTGTGTTGGGCCTGCCTATAGTGATTCAGTTTCAATTTTTAAAGCATTGAGCTCTCCTGTCACTTGTCACAGCTTCCCAGTGTGGCTCAGTATCGGTGTCTGTGGAGGCCTTGGTCTCCTGAATGGAAATCAAGTACTGCTTGCTGGAGGAAATCCCAGCTCTGCCACAGCCAGTGAGCTTCCTACCGAGAGGGCAGATAAAGGTGCAACTTTTTTCCTCCAAAAAGAGTAGCATTTGCCATACCTTTAATTCCCAACTGTGCAGCAATTTCACAAGAAGTACTTACCAGCTTTCAAATTTTTTAATTGATCAGACCCTTCCCTTACTTTGACTGTGTGTGTATTTATAGCACTGTAACACTAAACCAGATCTGCCTTTGTTTTTTGTGATTTATGCTTTTTTTTCTTGAACAGGAAAACATTCATTATCAAATGTTGTGAGAACAATACAGTAACTGGAGGTTATTTTATATGAAAATATTGTTGATTGTTCCTCCCCTAGAAATCTCTCTTGGCAGCTCACTTCCTGCCAAATGAATCAGCAAAAGCTGCTCATGGAAGTTGTTAATATATAATACAATCACCCAGCACTGCACTTGCTCCTTATCTATGAAGTCCTTTTGTGATCAATGTTTCACATCACCTTTTGATTATAGTCTCTGAGCACAAACAGTTTCTTAATATAAATTAATGGCCTTGGAATTTCTAAATAAACATTCCCTTTTGTTTAGCATCATTTCCTATTTTCTTACCAAAACAGAGTCTTATTGTAATTGTTCAGTTTTCACTGGAAAAAGTGTTTGCGGACTGGAATGTTCTCAAAAAACAAGAAGTTCCTTTCAGAGCTATTAGTGTTGATTTACAAGGTCTAACGTGCAGTGTTAATTGAATATAGCTAGGAAATATTACAAAAAAGCAGCTAGTGTGGTGTGATCCTGTAAATAATAATTCCGGCTTTCATTTACTGGAAAAGAGATTTTCTTTTGAAGTATAGTACTATTTGGCAATGTTGTTTTTTTTTTATTTTTTTTTTTTTTTTTCTTTGGCAGTAATAAAATTCAGTTTATCTAAGCAGGAGGCAGTCAAGGTACTTCCTCTAAATTTTCTTACTGTTGTTAAGACAACTAGATAGTTAGGCATGGGCTCTTCAGCAAAATTAATTCTGAAGATTTCCTCTGGCTAGGTCTGACTAGCAGGACAATTAAAATACCAGCCATCACAGAGTGGTAAGCTAATGTTAACTGTCCCCTCCTACAAACTTCAGTGAACCACGAGTGGAGAATGTAGCAGAAGCATAAGCCTCACCTGCACAAAACTGGTGCAAAAAGCTGATGGTATTCCTTTTTAAAGGCAGAGTTATTTCACTTAAGTCGAGTAGGTGGAGTTCTAACTAAACTGAAGTAAGAGCCTGAGAGACTGAAAACGCCTATGGAGATATTTAGTTTAATTAATTGTTAGCTGAAGTGATTCAAGCTTATATTCAGACAAGGGATTTTTTTTCCCTAAAGCTTTTAAAGAATATAGGCCATGACAAAAATGATCAGACTTCTGAGTGGGTTGTTTGTGGTGGTTTCAATTAAAGGGTTTCAGTTTGCAATGAGGACAGACTCAGACTGGGCGCAGTGTATGTCACTCACTGCAGCAACTCGTCAAGCTGGGATCACTTGGCCATCACCAGTCAGAGGTCCATACACTTGTCCTAACCTCAAAAGTAATTTTATTTTCTGACTTGCTTATACTCCAAACTAGAATAGGGGCTGTTTTTCTCTAGAAAGTTCTCCTGGATTACATAATGAATTTAAACGCTGTGGCTACCTAAGACTGGGTGCTCTTAAAGGGGGGAGAAAAAAAAGCCCTCCTGTTCCAGAGAAGCAATGTCTTCCAGGACAGCATCTGTAACATAGCTCCTCACTGCCTACAAGGAAGCAAAGCTCTCAGGCTCCCAAGGCACATCCTTGACTCAAGGTTTTAATCGATGCCTGTTCCTTAAAAGCACTAGTAAGCAGAGAGAAAACTTTTTTTATGCATCACTGTTTTGTTCTGGAGAATGATAAAGACGCTAATTTGTAGGCTATTATCCAGTGTTATTAAAGTGTCTCCTTCAAATAGGAAATTCAAATGCTGTGTTAAAAAATAGAGGTATTTATTTAGTCTGATCTATTAATTACTTTTTGCATGTGCTCAGAGATGGGGCTGAGTGTTATTTCATGGTTTGTATGTTACAGTGGTACTTGTTCCTCAATGGCACCAAGCGTTATATAAATGTGTACGATGAGAGTGACTTTCCTCTTGTTCCCACTGCTGTCAGAGAGAAGTGCTGCTGTCCAGCCAGCAGTCTCGATTCCTTTTTTGACTAAGCCATGGATAAGATCAGCACCAGCTGTCAATCTCTTCAGATATTTTTAGATACTTGTAAGATGTCAGTGAAATTTCAAAAGTAGTTAGTGATACATTGCCTTCCTAATGGGAGAGATGCATATTGTTTTGAGCAATTTACTATAAAAAAACCAGGTGTAAATGTGCAATAGAACTTTGTTTCCTCAGTATTTTGGTGGAGATTGTTATATACACTGTCCAATTCTTAAATCCAGTATAATTAAAACAAAAACCAATGTATTTATGCATTTTGATTACAATTCAGGAAGCATAATTCACTTAAATGCTCTGAAAGAAAACCAAGGTAATTTCACTGCTGCTATCTAATGCACTGTCAGTATGAAATGAACAGGCAAGTCAGTAACCTTAAAAGAATACATTTTATCAGATGCATGCTAAGGAGATGTCATAGTAGCTTTTGGAGAGAGACAGGTGCAATTCAGTTCAAGGAAACTCAGATTTTCAGTCATGGTAGTGCTTTGAGCACTAAAACAACTCCTAGCATCTTTCCCTTGGTTTATGGTGTGTATATAATACCTAAAAATAAATGTTTTAAAATAGAAATATTTAAAAATGCAATAACAAAGCACAGTTTCTCCTGCAAACCCTTACCATACTGAAGTGCATTTGGGACAATTAAAAAATGTATTGATTTGCAACAAATGGCTGTGAATCATACACAGGGGCCTTCTACCTAATCTGGTAAGGGTTTTATTACAGTTTCTAAAAGTTAATATCAAAGTTATTAATGTGTTCATGATGCATTTATTCTGAAAAAGCAGTATATAACAAAGATCAAAGCACAAGAAGGTAGGTAAACAGTGTACCTTTTATTTAAATTATTCTTACACTCCTATTTCATACACAATTGCATGGTTTTATCTCAAAAAATGAAAAATTTTGAGAATAAATTTTTTGTGTATAATGAATGAAGAGGTCTAGCAAGGTGCTAGAATTCTCTTTTTTACAGAGCAAAGATTGCTGTCTTCAATATGTTTCTGCCAGCTGAAACTGATACTGCCTAAGTCCTCCATTCATCCCAGCCTATATTGTACACAGGTTATTACTGCATAGGTCACACTTAATCATCTGTTCCCATGTTGCTGCTCTTGTTGTACTTGCTTGGGCAAAGGTGCCTAATTCCTGATGGCATGACCTTGAGCTATATAGGCCTAAGCTTTTCAATGCAAACTTTCAATGGTACATTTGAAATTTGTCTTGATCAAATGGGCCAGGCTGAGCTAGGTGCAGCTGTACTGTTGATGCTGAGGTACAGGGAAGTGCATGTTGTTGATTAGAGTTCTTCAGGGGGTGGGAGGGTGGGTAGAAAAATGAGTGAGAAACAAGTTAGAGCTCCCTTTCTCCTCCTGGTAAATCTCCAATGGCAGTATTCATCAAGAAGCCCAGGTAGCTATTCAGGTTACAGATTAAATAAAATTTCTTAAAGCACATCTGCACCAAGGAAAAATATGGCAGCAGTAATTCCATCTTCTCCTTATCTGCCTGTTTTCCCCAGGAACCATTTGACAGGGTTGTTGCCATCATGCTTCATCTGAGAGGCAGGCAGAAATAGGTCTGGTCACCAGAAAAGCAGGGACAAGGGAAATGGGAGCAGCCAGTGCAGTTTCTAAGGAGAATCAGCTGGTTTTCAAGGGTCCAGTTTGGGGATGAGCCCAGGAAAGGAGGCCGTACCAGAGCAGGAGATGCCAGAGAAATGACTAATGCCATTGTTGTCTTTGTGGAGGGATGTAAAGAGGAGATATCCAAGCAATGGCCAATGAAGTCATTTGTTATGGATGGCATTGCATGAGAAAATTATCTATAGTAATTCCATTTGAGGGTGGACATTTTCCCCCTTCCCTCTTTTCCATGAATCATTCAAAATGGATTCCAATCCAACTGGGAAAGAAAATTAAAAAAACTTGATGCTTCTAATCTTGTATTGGCAATTAAAAAAAAAATCTACACTGGAATTGCATACCCAGTAGGGATTCTATACTACAGCACATGCTACATTTTATGTAATGATCATGTGGGTAAAATGTGTTTTTAAAGTATTAGCGCGGGCAGGCAAGATTTAAACCAGCAGTTCTTGGCCCTCTGGTATCCCATTAGGGTTGGGGAAGAGTAAGTATTATGGGATGAAAGGGAAAAAGGACGTGGTGAAAGTGGTTTTGCTCTAGATAAGCCTCTGCTTCCTGCTTCACAATCTTGTTATTTGCCTCAATTTCCCCTCTTATTCTACACAGAGCTGTGAACCACTTTTACACCTTCAGCAAGAAATAGGTGCTTTGGCTTATTTTTTTGAAGGGAAATCTCAGGATGGTTGGAGAGATGGCAGCAGCTGTCTTTACAGCTTACAGGGCCTGAAGTTTCTGCCTGACCAGCCAATTAAATATTTCCTTCACAGAAATAGCGGGAACTTAACCAGCACAGAAAATACCTTCCCTTTTTCTACCAGGGACATCTAGCATATTAATACTTTCTCAGGTTTCTTGATCTGGTTAAATCTCAACTCATACAAGTGTGATACCTCAAAAATTATAACTACTACTCTCCTTTTCTGCGTAGGGAGTACCATAAATTAAAAAATAATATATATATAATTAAATATTTAGCATTGTCTTTGCTGACAATCTATTTAGTTGCAGCCTCTACATTATGTATAGTTGTGAAGTAAAGATACTGTTCTGCCAGAAGCTGATGTCATATGACTGTACTGAATTTGTCCTTTTGTCTTTTTGCAAAAAACCTTTATTTCCTTGGACAACGGAAAGAGCAGAAGATAGAAGTGGAGAAGGAGAGCACAGGTTGAACAGACAGCACAGGGAGGAAGCAGGGTCATCTGCAGCAGAAAGGGCTTTTGGCAGGTGTTAATGTGCTCCTGCCCATGGATCTGAGGTCAGACACAGATCCATGTGGAATCTACCACTATGTGGTAGATTCTTTTCTACATGTCATGATCTCAGGTTCAGCGTGGGTGTAAACCACTCTGGAGAGCCAAGCAGCTGGGCCTGGTGCTCTTTGGTCTAATCCTGTGCAAAGAATCAAGGTACTTCAACACCCACTGCCACAAATGAAGAGAGTGTAACACCTGCCTGTGTCTTGGTCATTCACCTTTGTATTTGTTTGCTTCTTTTTACATTGTTTTGCTTTCTTACTAAACATATTTATTTCCTGGCAGCTGTGATACCAACAAGAACACTTGCACAAGGGATTCAGAGTCCTGTTTATTTTGGTTGGCTGATTTCCTAAAGCAAGTTTCTGTTTAAATTTTGGGGAAAGAATGAAGTAGTTGTACCCAAAGCCCCTGTAAGTATTGAACTAATTTAAAGTCATAAAGGCTCTTTGTATAAATGGTCATTCTATTTTTATTGCAAGCCATGGTGTCTGATGGCTGGGTGCAGATGTCCAAGGCATCTCTGATTTACCTGGCCTGCCTGCCACAGTGGCAGTAGATGTACTGTCTTCTACAACGTGAACAAGCTTAAGCTTACTGTAATAATTTTTGCACTTTACTTTCACAGTGTCACCTGATAATTGTTAAATTAATACCAAGCCTGGTAACTGTTAAGAATGAGCAGTTACAATATCCTTTCATCTGCATTTGTGTGACATCCAGTGGCTGGATGGCTCAATCACAGGCTCCAATTTCTTGTGAAAAATGTAAAAATGACTCACAACTCTGTTTAGAATGTGAAAGCAGGAAATGTATTGGTTATTAATGCTAGCAGAGCAACTGCTTACTTTAGGTTAAAAATAAACAGGCCATTAAAACAGCTTGTTCAATGGAACACATTGGAGATGTGCATGTAGCCTTAACTCATTATAGCCTTTAGAGTTCTTTCCCGCTGCTACTGACATAAACTCATCTCCCCAGTGTTCCCACTGGACACAGAGAGGTGAATAAACAATATATCACGATATATCAGAAATGAGTAATCTCTCTTTTCCTGCATTTAATAGTTGATTGCACCATGACCAAGACTCTTGTCATTTTTTTCAGGAGCAGTACTGAAATAGGAAACAAATTTTGATTAAAATCCTTGAAATATTTAAAACAGCCAAATGTATAAAGTTTGGTTATCCAAATAGTATTGAATAAGCCTTCTAATAAGGCTTAAATTGAAAGATCTAGAACTTCACTCTCGTGTTTGAAGTAACTGCCTGAAATTTTAAAGTAATTCATGGCAGTTGTGTATTTTCTTTGCCATCATCATAATGACAACGACTTGACAGCACTGCTCTCAGCATTTGCTTATCCATTTTTTTTCCATGCAGGCAATAGTAACAATTTTTTTTATTGCACACTCAGAAAAACCACAGTTATCACAGAGCATTTTTTGCAATTTTTTTATTATAAATATTGTTTAATAATGCTGCAAAGGAAAAATAGGAAAACATAGAAGTTTCTCTGCTTTTCTTATCTGCTTTACAAGGTCCATAACCTTGTTTCATAAATCCAGCTAATTCCTTGTGCAAGCAGGCTTTTTGCACAAGCAAAAGGAAAAACACAATATTTTTTTTAAAATTGCTTTTAATCTCATAAAACCTAACAGAGAAATTAAGCACTGATGCCTAGTGTCTGAAGCCACTTTAAAATTGTGTTTTCAAAATTACCAAATTCCAGGCTTATTATTTGTTAATGATGAGTTATTTCAAAGATGTAAAAATATTATTTTGGCAGAAAATCTCCTGTTAAGATAAAAAAACTGGATGCACACAGAACAAAGATAGTGTGAGGCCTGGGTACTGCCTATGAGGCAAATGTTAGCAGCAGACAGGAAAACAGCAGCTGTGCACCATTCTTGGACACAAAGTCCTCAGGAGTCACGAGGTTAGTGCAGGATCTCTTTTTTCATGCCTGGTTTTGCTGACTACAGAGTCACTTAGTCAACTATAATAATCAGAATAAAAGTCCTCTCCTAAAGTTAGACTAGTTTATGCTAATCTATGGCAAGGAAAAGCAAGTCAAATCTGTCAGAATTGTGTCTAGAAGAAAACAAAGATCAGATATATGAAAATGCCCTTGCTGAGATCCAGTCCTTTGAGCTGCCTCTTGGAACCACACTAAGGTATGCTTCTTTTTGATAATATTATACTCTTTATGATGGATATGTTCCATTCTATAGCTGTTCTTTTAGTCAGTCCAATAGATTAGAAACTTGGTTTTCCTGACCCTGATGCCTACAGGACAGTTGAGTTTAATTTCAATGTGATTGGCCCTAAATGAAAAAATACAAACCTAGGTCAGCTACTCAGCTCTTTCTTTTCACCAGGACAAAGCGATCTGTTACTGATGACTGGCTGCAGATTTGCTGTGCAGAAAGAAATCACTCTTAAAAATGAAAACAAGGGGAAATTTAGTGTAGCAGTGTTTTTAATTTGACATTAACAGCTAAATTTTTAAATAATGAAGTGCTTCTTATTCTTACATTTTTAAGAAATGCAATTTATTTTAATCACTAAAGACACAACTACTTAAGGTTTTACCATTGATATTCCTAAATATCTGAAGACTTTTTTTTTCATTTGCAGCTTATGGAAACTGTTTAATGGTAAAAGTGTAACTGAAAAAATTTCCTCTGCATGTTTGTCCCTAAAAGAGTAATACACAAAAGATTATGATGTTATATGTCTAAGTATAATGTCAGTATCTGTAGAAGAGTTTTAAAAATAGCCTGCCTGGCACTGTAGGCATCAGGTTGCAGTAACTATCAGGCTAAAAAAAGAAAATTTAATTTACCCTGAAAAAATGTGCCAATCTATCATTCAGTACTTTGGTGATGGGAAAAAAAGGAACGTGGGAAGATTATTACTGCATTTGAATGACTTCTTGAAGGAATTACTACTGTGGTGGTAGCTTGTAGGATTTTTCTTATTTCTTTTTGCATCATGCGCTTTGTAGGCACTTGTCTACATTTGGAATAGTCCCTGTTGATTTAGTAGGTGTCATCAATAAATTCATCTGAATCAACACTGAATATGATAAAGCCACAAGCACAGACAAGACATGCAGCCATTTACTAACTTGTGTACAGGTGTAGTTGCACCAGGGCAGGAGAGATGACGAGTTTGATTACAGTAACTGGAAGGGTGCCAAATGCTATTGTAGACCTTGATGCATTCACAGTTGTGAATTGCTGTTAGTTCCTCACTGGAAAAAGTAGCTACACATCACCCTGAAGTTTTACACATCTGGCCTATTTTTTTGCATGGGCTTCCCACTTGCGTGCAGATAACTTTGCCCAGAAAGCAGGTGTATCCTGTCTCCTGAGCATGCAAAACCCAAGGACTAGTTCATCTTTGGCCACAGACCACAAAGCATATAATTTAAATAGAGGATAGGCTGATCCTCCTCAAAAAATGAAGCACTAGGAAACAATATGTCAATTTCTAGTGAAACGTAGCAAGCCAACGCGCCGAAAGGTGCACTTTTTTTGTCGTTGTTTTGTTTTGTTCTATTTTTACCCCGATCCCCAAATTTCTATCACCTAAAGAATGGAAGGAATCAAGTCTGTGACACAACCCGAATGCAGAAACCCCCGCAGAGCCTCCGTCTCAGGGGTCAGCGCCACCGGCCCTGGCAGCCGCCTCCTGCAGGGACAGGGACAGGGACAGGCACGGGCACGGCCCGCGTGCGCAGGAGCGCTTAAATCAAACCAAACCAAACAAATAATAACAATAAAACAAGACCATACCATGAAACAAACCAGAACTATCCCAGAGGAAAGGGCCGGGTTTGACCCTATAAGCCTCCAAGGCGTCCCTGCAGCGCGGTGTCCCGGGGTGGGCGGGCGGCCCGTCCGGAGCGCAGCCGGGACAGGGGCCGGATTTTGGGTGTCCCTCGTCTGTCACAAGGCGCTGAGCGGGTCGGAGCGGGTGGCGTCGGGCAGACGCAGCTGCCCGCGGTCTCTGCCGGACACCAACGCTTGGAGATGCCCGGGGGGACGGAGGGGCTTTGCCGGGCTCCCGGGATGTTCCCGGCGCAGCCCTTCCCCTGACAGGGGCGGCGGGGCACCGGCGAGCTGGGACGAATCGCGCGGGTGTGGTGCGACCCGCTCGTCCTTTCCAACCCCTTCCCCTCTGTCCTCACCGCCGCCCTCGCCCCTTCCGCACCGGGGAACCTTCCCCAGCGACTCCCAACTCCCGGCTCCGCGGCCGCTCCTCCCTCCCCAGGTCCCTCCCCGGCACCTCCCGCCGCGGCGCGGCCGCCGGGTCCCTCCCATCCAAGATGGCGGAGAGTCTCCCCGAGCATGATCGGATCCTGCAGGAGATCGAGAGCACCGACACGGCCTGCGTGGGACCCACCCTGAGGTGCGGGGCGCGGGGGCCGCGGCGGCGCCGCCGCCGCCAGGCGAAGCTCCCCCGCCCTGCCCGCCCGCCGGCCCGGGGAGCCGCGGCCCGGCCCGGCCGCGCTCTCTGACAGCTGCTCCCCAGGGACGGCGCGGGGCCGCCCGCAGTGCCGCCGGCGGGAGCGGCCGCTCCGGGCGCGGAGGGGACGGGCAGCCCCCGGGGCCGCCCCGCGGGAGCTCGACCGCTGCCCCCTGCCCCGGGCCCGGCGGGGCGGAGGGACGGGGCCGGTGCGGCGCGGGCAGGGAGCGGGGCTGTCACCCCGGGCCGCGGCGCTGACAGGGGAGGGGAGCCGAGCGTATGTGGCGGCCGTGCCCCGGCCCTGGGCTGGCCGCTCCCGGGCATTGTGTGTTGGGGAAGCAGCGGGGCGAGGAGCGCGGCCTCGGGACGCGGTGGCCAGGCTCGGCCAGGCTCGGGGCGCCCGCTGTAACCCAGTGCCGGCCTTTCCTGCCCCGCGCTTGGACACGAGGCATCTCCCTGGGGTGTGCCGGTACCCCCGGCTCGGTGCTGGGAACGGGACCGAAACCGTGTCGTGGGCGGGTATTGCAGTGCTCCTCTGTGCAGCTTTTAATGATGCGGTCTGAAACATCCTGCCCTGGTCAGCCTCCTCCTGGAGATGTGACAGTGTTTAGAGCGTTTCTGATGTGCCATGACTTCAGTGGTTTGTTTTTTTCCTTCTCCCTCCAGTTCCACATACTGCCAAATACCATAGCCTGCATGTTGAAAAAAAGGTTTTGCATAACCTTTCCTGTTAAGAGGGGAACGTGAGAGAGAGATGGGGAGAGAAGCGCAGGGCCTGGAGAGAGTGAAATGAGTAATGGAGGAGACACACTGGGAAAGGGAATCTTCATCCTGGAGCTGTGTTGATGATTCCCTGATTAGAGAAGGAAGTGAAAAAGCATGGATGCTACCAAACAGGGGAGAGAGAACTGTGAATTCTTCCCTCTGAGAAGATACAGAGTGCCTGTTTGCAGAGAACTGGAAAAGGCAGTTTGTGTGGCAGCATGCTGCACAGTGGTGAGCGTGGCGCTGCTTGCTTTTCCTGGAGCAGGAATGGTGCCTGCTGGAGAGCGTGGACAGGGCTGGAAAAGGGTGAATGCAGGGTACGGAGATGAGGAACCCTGTGCTGAGAACTGATGGAAGAGAAATTTATGTTGCATACGAAATGGATCATTTTGCACTTCACAGCAAATGCTATTGAGGTTGGCTGCGTGTGTCTACAGTGGGCCCTCCAGAGCAGTGTGGAAGGTGGCGGTCTGGGCATTTGTGTGAGGCTGGGGCTAATCAATCCTCCAAGACCCCAGATAGTAGGGTGGTCCACACAGGGACTGCTTGTCAGGTCAGTCTGGTCTTGGAGGTCAGCTTGGAGCAAACTGCACTCTAATCTCCCCTCGTGTTCTTTAAACACAGCTAGTATTGGGAGTACAGAGTGGAGATGCTGAAACTGAGCATCACAAGGAGCTTCACTTGTGAGACTGAGAGCTCAGGCTGAGAGAAACTAGATTGAGTTGTCCCTGGAGGCAGTTTAGCCATGTTTCAGTTAACATGCCCAGGCAGGCTGAGGCTGATGTCTGGAAAAAAACACACCAAAACAAAAAACTTAGCAACAAAATATTAAATATAATTGCAGTTTTGCTACCTTCTCCAGGATAGAGCTTAATCACAGTATGTTGTGTAAAGGACAGAGAATCAGGCTACACAGTAGAAGAAGGCATGTTTGGGACCCACAAGTGTGGATGGGGAAGGGACTATATAAATCTCTTATCCGTATTAAGCATTTAAAATGTGCAAAGTTTTTATAAATATGGACATTTAATTTCTTAATTTCTTTGCATGTTCCTGTCCTTTCTTCTATTTGTGTCTCATCTGTCTTGTCTGTCTTGTTATCTCACTAGCTTTCCAGTAGGGGAATTTTGCATTGCTGACTTTAAGGGGCCCCAGTCTTTTTTGGAAAAGATTGTATGTTCTAGTGTTCAATTTCAAATTAAAAAAATGAGGCTAAAGAATGGTTACACCTGGCAGAGTGTTTTGAAAGAAGTGTCAACATCACAGTAATATCCTGCTACTTCATAAGAATAGCAGTGTTTAAAATCAAAACTGTACCTATTTGCTCAGCTATGTCTGTTAAAATTTGTGAATTGCTGGGCAAAACTGAGAAGTCTAAAATCCCGCAACTAATTTCAAGATCTATTTCAGTGAACAGAAGCGTGAACGTAAAATGGAACGTTATTTTCTGTGTGAGATCTAAGTTTTACTTGCTAGACAATATGAATCAAAGAAATGAATTGAGTAATTATATTGAGTTGTGTAAGACTACAACATAAAGTGATCCATTGATTTCCAGTCAGAGAAGCCATTGAAGCCAGTTGTCTCATGTAATGACTGAAATTACATTCATTTCATTATGTGAAATGGAATGTTTTCGTAATCTGTGGTCTGTAGTGCTGGGAGAATATTTATAGCATTGTCACATGAAAGAAAGTACCAACGTACCTACTTAAATAGCAGAACAAAAGAAGGGGCTCAAAATGAGCGGTTTGGATAAGTAGCATGAGGTGTAGGGATATACAAGGTATGACTTATCCTTAATTGTTCATATCAAGATCTTAATGTCTTCCTAGTGCATCCATGCTTCATAAAAGAAGTGTAATATTTTTTGTGGGCTGTATGTAGATTCCATGGAAACACATTTCTGCTCTTGTTTTTCTGCAGGGTTCTGTTTGCTAGTTTGGCATAGCTGTCCCTGCCAGGGTGCTGTTTCCTACCCTGCTACAAAAATGACAGCACTTGTTCTCATGATATAAAAAATAGCAGCATTTATTGATATATAATGGGTTTGTGTATAATGTACAGGTAAGAAATAACATACAGACTGATCTTGCAGGTGATTTTCTAGTGTTGAGATCTACCCATATAGAAGAATGTGAAATGCAGTCCTTTATAGGAGGAATCAAGGTACAGCTGGTACAATTCGGATTATTTACTATTTAGGAGAGTAAGTTAGGTCCTAAAGATTGCTCCACATCTCAAGAAATATGAAATGGAAGAGATTGGATTTGATTACATTAATTTTCTTTTTAGATTTTAACTGAATTAATTATTGATTTAAAATTGCTGGTATTTTACTTGCATCTCTAAATTCAGTAACACATGCTGAATCATTATAAATGAAACTTAAACAACTGTATAGCATGCCATTCATTAAACAGGCAGACTGCATATAGCAAGCCAGGATTAATTTTTTTTTCATCAGACTGAAACTTTTATCAACATCTTTTTAGCTTTAATGGCTAACAAAATGAGATTAGTGACAACACCTGTTAAAGGCTCATCACTCTCACCTTTTTATATAACACGTTAATATCTTGTAATTCACGTCACATACTTTTGGGCTTTGCAAACCCAGGGAGAATTATCAGCACATTTTTTATCTTTTTAAAGGAAGTGGAAAAAGACAAAAAGAAAGAAAGGCAATTCCTATATTCTCTCTCTCAAAAAAAGATAAATTAAAAAGTTAATAACAAAAAAACTTTCAGGCCCTCACTGAACTCCATATAAATATGTACTAACAGAATTTCAAGAGTCAGTTTTTAAGATTGTCTTCGGACTTCTTGAATAGTCAGTTGGATATGCTGGGGAAACTAAAAAGATAGATTCTGTTCAGAAGAAAATAATTGACCTTATATGATGGTTAGTTTTTGGTTGATTGAAATAGGTCAAAGTGTAGCTCAACAGAGTAGAAGTTGTTCTGCTGGTGTCCTGATATACTGTAGTTACGAGTCTCTTTGAGTTTGTGGTAATGTGTTTCAAAGCCTTTTTAAAAAATAAATTAATTAACTCTTAAACTCTAGCTTGGCAGTGTGTTGTGTAAGCATATCGCAGACTTTCTCTGAACACTTCATCTCGTGAGCTTTGCATCGCTGAGTCTGCAGTGTTCTGTGATCCTCCTGTCAGAGGATGACCTCCCTGCCCACAGTCCGATGACTGAACAGTAATACAAAAGTAAAATTAAATATAAAAATTATGTGGGACTCGATGATGGCAATTTTGTAGCTAAGGTGAAGTTGATAAGGAGGTGCTATGTCTGTTGATGTGTCTGTAAGTGGGATGTGCTCTGTGGCTTTAACCCACAGTTGCAGCTCGGAAAGCACTCCTAAAAAGTCAGCATAAAAATGCTTTTGAGCAGCTTCTCTGTTCCTGAAATCTGTCATCACCAAGCTGTTGCCTGGTAGATGTTAGAGCATCTTGTAGGTTGCTCTAAGTTGTGCTGGCCGTGAAACTTCTTTGCAGAGTTACTAGAGGGCCTCCTCTGAAGACATCTCACTGGCTTATTGTCTCTGGCTGCGGGAATCGTGCCCCCAAGAGCTGTTTGGTTGAGGCATTTGTCTGATGCTGCAGTTTGCTGCAGTGACCTTCCACTGGTCTAGGACTGCATTGCACTGGTAAAAGCAGCAGCGAGCCACCCGGCTGCAAAGCATAATCACTTTTGCATGGTGCTGCTTTTTTCTCATTTAAGTTAAACAGTTTGGATGTTGGATGTACATTTGTTATGAGACTCATAAATGAGTATGGGTGAAGTGTTACAACTAACTGATAACTGTTCATCCTGAACTTCTATCCTTGTGTTGCAGAAAAGCTGAAGGTGAAAGGCACATTTCAGTAAGACATCATTAGAAGAATAAGCAAGATTATTTTGTCCTTTCCTAATCAAAGTCTCTAAGAAAATTGAGAGGCAGAAATGTGGAGTGAGAGTCTAATTCTGCTGCTTTTACTCTGCTGTCAAGATGGGGTCCATAATTTGTATTTTGGAGATATTTTGTATCCGTTGAGGGGACCTGTCCAAAGACAAGTGCGCAAAGCACCTAAATGCTCTGAAACCTCAGTGTAACTTGTTTTATTGAAAGTGTACATTACTGTTACTAGCAGGCACACTTTAGCTATGTGGTTCTGAATCCTTAGCACAACACTTAGTAAGCAGTAACATAGGCAGTATGAATGACTTCTCAAAATGTGGGAAGATAGTACAGCATTAACACAGTTGCAGACAGGGAAATACATTTTCTGAGTACCTGTGGGCTGTTGGGATTTGTGATGTGGTTATCCAATGACAAATTGTGGTTGCCTTCATTTTTGCCCTGTGGTCTTACTTGTCGGGTAGGATTGTCTAAAGGCATTTTTCTGTGTTTTCATTTTTTTTGGTTTTGGAGTATGAGCCAGCATACAGAGCAAACATAAGAGGACTCTGAGATCATCAGCCAGTGCTTTAAATCAGAATTTCAATGGTTTGATCACGTATTTCAATTTCAAACAGTATAATAGTTTCTTACAAAATTGTAAGCTATTGGTTTGAAAATAAGTAGTCTATATCTTTATTAATGGTCTGTCTTCGAGTCCTGCTCAGTTTTCAAGTTAATGTGCTTCATTCCTAGTTCCCTTTCAAACTGAAGTTACAAAGTAGCCCAAAAAGCTGGAAATTCCTTGTATGATAGCTGTGGTCTTTTTTGCATCAGGTCACAGAGTGTACTTTTATGTATATTGTTGTGGTTTAACCCCCACCAGCAGCCAAGCACCACAGAGCCGCTTGTTGACTCCCCCACCTGCAGGATGGGGGAGAGAATCAGAACGATAAAAGCTGGAAAACTACTGGGTTGAGATAAAGACAGTTTAACAAGGAACGCAAAGGCTACACACACAAGCAAAACGTGGAATTGATTCTCTGCTTCCCATGGGCAGGCAGGTGTTCAGCCATCTCCAGGAGAGCAGAGCCCCATCACACATAGTGGTGACTTGGGAACACAAACACCATGGCTCCAAACTCCTCCCTTTCCTCCTTCTTCCTCCCACTTTATGTACTGAGCATGATCTCATATGGTCTGGAATATCCCTTTGGTCAGTTGGGGTCACCTGTCTTGGCCATGTCTCCTCTCAACCTCCCCTGCATCTCCAGCCTCCTCATGAACGTGGCAGCACAAAACGTGCTCAGCAATAACAACATCTCTATTATCTCTGTGTGATATTATTATATTGATAATATAGCACAAACCCAAAACACAACCCCATACTAGCTACTGTGAAGAAAATTAACTTTATCCCAGCCCAAACCAGCGCATATATTTATATACCAGTTTATCTTTATTGTAATAGTGAACTCCTGTTTTGTAACTGGGTTGTTAGGGAGTGAGGAGAATGGCCTGCTTGCTGTGAAAAGTGTATCCTGAAAAACCAGAGGCTTGCTTGTAGTGTCAGTTGCAGATTTTGTTACTTGGTGCAGGATTTGATGGTATTCCAAATGTTTAGGTTCAAAGGCAACAGTCAGATAAAGCAATTGTCTATTTGATGTATATTACCATGAAGGAGCATTGTTTTTTATCACTAGTCTATTATATAGAGTCAAAAGGGCATAAGAAGTGTGTGTGCTGTAGACTGATTAATCTGGCATTCAGAGCAGAACTGCAGCTCTGATTTTTCCACAGACTAGCCCGATATTTCAGTCAGATTTGTCATTGGCAGCAAAAGTATTTTAGAAGGTGAGGATTCACTTGCATTGCTACAAGTTTCAACATATTACTTCTGAACTTTTTATTAAGCCCGAAACTGTTTGTGGGTAATCATATCTGCACTGCATTTTTCTGTTGTGAAAAAATCTTTAGGTTCAGTGCTGATTCAGTTCATCATGAAATATGTGTCTGCAAATCAAGTTATCTTGATCTTTTAAGTGTTCATGCATCAGCTTCTGACTCAGTTCTTGCTGTGATTTCCAAATGGGCAAATGCCAAGTGAAGTTTTAACCTAGCTAGTAACCTGTGTAAATGGTTCTGAAATAGCTCCCTCCAATTTCACAGGCATTACCAAAGAGTTGAAATTGTCCCAGTGTTTAGGAAACAAGTTTCAAAATACATTAAAGCTTTTAAAATAGAGGTATCATCTGCTGAGAGATCCAGAATAGTGTACTTAATAGGTGTTTCATCTAAATTTAGCCTTCTCATCATAGGAACAGCTTATGCTTGTGCATAAGCTCTTATCTCAGTTAAATTCAGGAAAGTCAGTTCTTATTCCTGTCATCTCTTCATTGATTTCTTCCTCAAGTTGATTTTATTTAGTGTCTGGTGACCCAGATTTTGAACCTGCCATGTGCATAGGAAGTGCATAATTTTACATCCTTCACAAATGCCAGTCACATGGGTACTTATTTTCTTGGAGATTTTTTTGGAAAGCCAGCAGCACAGCCTGTAATCCAGCTTTTTTTGTGTGTTGCTGAACCATTGCTCCGAGACTTTGCAATTTCCTCAATACCAATGGCTGCCTGAGGGAGCCTTAGCATAATTCAATTAAATATGAGTCTGATTTTGACTAAGTGTTAAGAGCGTTTGCACATACAAGGCTGAAATTACAGTGACTCATTAAGCAAGTTTTGTCATGTTGCGTTTTATATATTATACTACTAAAATGAGTTAATACAAATCTATGAGGATTAATATTTCTTAAATAATGCTTCTAGGATAGTGCCCGGAATGGATTTGCAAATAGGAAACTATTTCTATGGGTTGTAATAAATGATTAAGTAATAACTTGTTCAAAAACGTTAACATAGCTCTGCATCAGCATCAAGTAATCACATGAGATTTTATCTTACTGAAGGACTTGCTATGGCTAGTTATAAAATCTAACTGTTGCCAGCCATGCTGGCTATTTTCTGGTCGTGGTTGAAATGCTCACATCTAATCCCTGTCACCATAGACCTTGATATAACAATGACAGAATTCTCAAATTGATGTTCAGCTTAAAGTATGTTCAGCAATGCATCTCTTCCTCATCTGGTACTTGTCTACTATGGAATTATTTGTACACCTGACAAACTGTGTGCTGTGCATGAAGGAGTTAATGATCTCCTGGAGCCTGGCTGAAGCCCTTCCAGTACCTCAACCTTTGCCAGTAATAGCAAACTAGTAGGGAACTTAATCACTGACAGAGGTACTAAGAAGGAAGGAAGCAGATTTTAAGAGTGCATCAGCCTTGATGGAAAGACATGGGATTTGACAGAGAAGACCTAAAAAAGATGCTGGGGATTTTTTTTTTGATATAACATGAGAAAGGTGTTTGATTCTAATACAGTGGGTGGGATTTTCACTGTGTCTTGCAATATTTCAGTGAGAGTAGCTTGCAATCCTTCTGTGAATCAGAGTAATACAAAATGAATAATGCATATACTGTTTTATATGTACCTAGGGGATACTTTTGAGACATTTCAAAAAGAATTGTTTCAACTTTCAAGTATCACATACTTCAATTTTAATATGCTCTCCTTTCTACTACAGGCATTTAGATGTTTCTTTTGGTAGCAGCTCTCACTGGCACTTTCACAGTTTGTGCACTACCTGATGCATAGAGTGACTTTGAAGGCTCTTTACCCCCTTTTATTCATTGAGGCAATGTTTTCTTCTGGGTTTTAATTTCAACATAAAAGTAACATAGTAAATACTGTTTTATACTGTATATTTGTTCTATTTTGTTTCATAAACTTAGGAAGCTGTAAGCAGTTAGCCAATGTGTGCTACCTCCTCTTGAAAAGTGGAGTTTCTGTGGCATGCTCAAGTGTCACCTTTCCCTAAGAAATGAACAGGTTTTCTTAGTCTGTTTATTGAGCAGGCAGAGGACTGGAGTAAGTCAGTTGCTTCAGCAGTCTTAATTTCTTCCTAACAGAGAGAAACTCTGTGAGTTAGTTTCAGTTCGGCTTCTGAATAGAAAGCAGACTTTTTTTAGAAGTCATCTTTTGTTTTCTTCAGTGATCCTGGTAGATGTGCAAAGTATATACAGTGCAGGCTGCTGTTTTGCATGAGTAAAAAATATATGATGATTTTCTATGTATAGGCTATGGGAGCTCATAGAGTTAACAAAAATTAATAATATAAAATTATTGCAAAATACATGCTTTGGTTATGTTTGCAGAGGAATATGTGTTATCAAAGAATTATTTGGTTTGATCAGTATTAAATAGAATACATTCTTAATCCAATTGATTTTGAAACTTTAATTACTGTACATTTTATTCAATCTGTAACTTCTTGAATTTCTGAAATAATATATTTACATCTGTGTAGTGTGGGTATTCAAAGTTTGTTGAAATAACTAACTAACATTTCTGGCATTAAGTGTTCTGTTTTATTTCACATGTCTCATGAAGAGGCATATGAAATTGTTGACATGAAATTTATTTTGTCAATTGGTATGTATTTATCTTGTATTTATGTCTCAAGTGCTCTAGATAAAGATGACAGATTAGCTAGAGGTTGTAAGAGATGGCTAATTATTTCTGAAACATGTATAATAGAAATCTGATCAAATTTTCAAAAAGAACTTAGAAGCTCACTATTTGGTTTACAGATTAATCCGTTGCTACTAAAATGTAACAAAACAGTCTATGGAAATATTAAGGGAAAATAAGAATATTACTCTATGGACTTCAATTTCTTATTTGATTTTCTATGAAATAAAATAGATTCCAACTACCTCCACTTGGATCCATTTAGGTCTATGGAACAGATGGCCAAACTTGGCATTTCATTATGTGGCGATAGCCAGTACCAAAGTGAGTGAAGGGGCTGTTTCCTTTGCTGTCTTTTAATCTACTATTACAACACAAAATGAGAAAAAAAAGTTAGTGCAGCACTTGTTTTTCAGTTTCTTGCTTCATACATCAGTAAGTCGCACAAAGGCTTAGCAGGAAGAGGCATCTCCTTGGTCAGCAGTGTAAAAACAGGAAGGAGGAAGTCTATTGCAAATCTGGGTGTACTGATTATCAGTTCATGTTTCGCTGCAGAGGATGTCCATTAACAGCCATCAGCGTGATCCATTGCTTATCCAGCATGAACAATGACTGCTGTAGTGCTGCTACTACAGAACAAGAACCCTGCTTATAGGAAGTAATGTTAACTAACAAACTGTGCTCGGCCCTTTCCTGCTCATAGAAACAGGATACTATTAGTGAGAACAATTCACAGAAATTGCACATCCAGGAAAACCAGGCAAGCAAAGCATAACAGCTAAACTAAGATTAATAAAATCTTTTAGCTTGACTCCTGCATTGTTTTGGCATGTAATAGGATCTTCTAAATAGAGTGGTGAGATGTAATTATGAATAAGGATGGCAGAACTGGACCCTGGGTAGCGCTTGGCATTGAAAGGCTGCTTAGGTTTTAAGAAATGTGCTTATTACCATAACTGCAGTTGAATTACAGGAAACACCTGGACATTATTTTATAAAGCATTTAAGGGTGCATGCAGCAGCCTATATGAAATTACTCCATGGAAAATCCCTACCAAGTTTGCAGTTTGTGTAAACAGAAAATATCTTTGTATATTGTAGGACAAAGGAAGTCTTTGCAGTGTTTCCTGTGAAATTGCAGCTTAAATGGAGTGTGTGACACAGTATCGTGGTTAGGGATGCCATGGTTATAGTCATAGTGACAGGTCTGTTTAAGGGGCAGAATCCTAATTTGCGTTGTCAGTGTTTTGTGCTTGCACTGATCTCACTGAACTCATCATGGAAATGCAAATACTGATGGCTGTTAATGAACATCCTCTGCTGTGAAATGTGAACTGATAATCAGTACTTTGTTTTATAATTTTATTTATTATATCTCTTTGTTGGTGGCGGTTTTGTTTTTTGTGGTTTTTTTCTTAGTGAAGGGAGAAATAGAGAGAGAGGACAAACATCTAGTGGGCCACCTCTTGCAATCTGTGTATGGGAGCTAGTTGAGAGCATCTCTAGCATCAGGACAAAATCGGCATTGGTAGCACGATATGAATTCCAAAACAATTATTTTCCATAAGCACAGGTTCTTCATTTGAGAGTTGATTTATTTGCGTGTGTTTTGTTTTAAGTATTACTTTGAAAAACTGAATAAAAAGTGTATGGTCGAGTTTCTTTTTTTTTTGTGCCTTCCTTTAATTGATCAAAGTGATCAGTTGACTTTTTTAATCTGAAGCTCTACAGATGAATCTTTTTCTCTTGCATCTGTAGCAGGTCAAAAGCTGCACGGTCAGACTTACGTTCCATGTCAAACTTTTACAACTGTTGTACAGATGTGTGTAATTCCTATCATTGTTACAGCATTCATGGAGTTGTAACTGATTGGCACTTACTGAGTGGTTATCAGTATCCTGAGAGGAATGTGTGTATACAGTTTTTAATTGCTTCATATGTCTTGTGTAATCAGGAAATGAAAGACTTTGTGGCAATGTGGGCAGGGGTGGGGAACCTGCAATTCATCCTAGAAATGGGACAGAACAGGATGGGTTAGGGAGGTGTGAAAGTGGTGAAAGGTGGCAAGTCATTAATGAGGAGCTTCTTCATCCTGTAAAAAGATGGTATTTTTTTCCTCTATTTTCTGGGGTTTTTGGCTATTTTTGAAAGAGATGTTCTGTTTTAAAAGTCTTTACTGCTGAACCTATTACCATAAGTGATTACTAGAAAGAAAATTATTCACTCAAAAATTTATAGTAATGCTCCATAAGCTCAGAGTTGTTTTTTCTGAATATGGATTTGCAATTAAAAATTGAACCATTACTCATTTAAAACAACAAAACACACTCTAAACAAACCCCAAAACCTTCAAGAAATAATAGATTTTAAAAAAAAAACAAAATGGGATTTGTTAAATATTATTTTTTCTTTGTCTAACAGACTGTTTTAGTAATGATTTTTAATTGACAGAGTTACTTATCACCAATCAGGAATTCATATTATTTTCTGCTTCTGATTGAAATGTTACAGCTATTGCCATAGATACGAAACAAAATTACTTAGTTCTGATTCTGATTATTCTTGTAATCTATTTTTCCATGCTAAACCAAATAGATTATGGGAGAAGTTGTATTTAGGTTTATGGTTATTGTTATTTTCTAGTGAGAAGATAACAAAGATGTGCAAATTGGGGATGAAGAGGAAAAAAGCAAATTTGGGGTATTTGCTGAAGTTTCAAAAAATATTTTTAGGCTTCTCTCCTTTTACACTTACTAGTCTGTATGTATGCCTTTCTAGTAGTCCATAGTCAATATATTAAAAAAATTTCTGGGCTTATGTGATTTTTTTTTTTGCATGTAACTTTTTATTTCCCTTCTCCTTAGTGAAATGTTCATCCTCTTTCAATCCCATTTGCACTCAGGCATTTAAGGACACATATCCTGATTGCATGCACAGAAATATTTATATGATGTTATAGCAGAAATATCCTTTTGAAGTGGGACTGTAATCATTTGTGAAGACATCTGTGATAGTGACTTAGAGTGATAATGCATGTGTGGAGTTGTCATTATGGAATAAATCAGATGATTTCAGGATAATTGATTTTTAAAAGGAATATTATTTTTTGAAGGATCAGGTGGAATTTTTGGCATGTTAAATTTTACGATCCTTGGCTAAATTTTAGTTCTCTGGAGATGACCCCTTTTGTTTTTTTAGCTGCTGGTGTTCTTGTGCGTAGAATGGTGCCCTCTGGTGCCTCAATGTAGTTTTGCATGTAAACACAAGAAGGCGTCAATAAGACCTATTCAATACGTATTTTTCATGATGTGTTTCAGTTTTGAAAGTAAAAACTTTAGGGAAGTTTTTATGGTATAAAGTAAACTTATTTTCTTCAATTGGAAAATGGTTGCATATCTGAAAATTCTCCTTTTTTGTTTTTTTTTTCTTTTGGGACCTGAATTCAAATCTGTTTATGCTTGTTTTTTTCCCTTCAACCTACTGGTAAAAATGATCAAGGTAAAAATAAAATTGATCCAGTGACTGAGACATCTTTCTCCTTAGGTTAGTCTCTGACTATTCCTAGTTAATTTTTTTTCTCTTAAAAGTACTTCCTGCACTTTCTATTTACCTAGCCTGGCATTAATATGAGTTGTATTGCCCAGTTGTTGGGATGAGTCAGAGAAAAAAGTTCCTCTGTTTATATACAGAGTTCAGGGAAATACAGACAGATGACCTGTGACACGCTACCAGAAAAATTGTTCAGCTCTGCTTGTGCTCTTCATGGGTTCCCTGCTTGCCCAGTCGATTAGGAAAGAAAATAGTACCTGTCGTATCACTGATTTGCAGTACTGATGTCTAAGTAGTCTCTCAAGTTACTGTTCTCTCATTTCACATTGAAAATTAAGGTGATATGCTGTGTTGTTTTGGTTTTTTTTGGTGCCAAAATCAAATACAAACTTCTGTCTCTGACATCAGTGATTTTTTTCTTTTTTTTTTCTTTTTTTTTCCCCAGTTTGAAGACTCATACTGAGAAAAAACCTTCTTGTCAGGGATTCATGGTATGAATCCCTGGTCTATAGGTTCCTATAGCTGTGTAGATCAGATGTTGAAAGTAATTGTAATACAAACTGATCATGTCTTTCAGTTCAGCACAGTTTAGATTTGTGCTGTATTTCAGACCGATAGCAAGCACTTCAGGGGTCCATAAAGCTGAAGGGAGGATCCTTGGGATTCTTCATTCAGAAGCGTATAAACAGAAGTTGAAAGAACTATATATTACACATGTAAAAATCCTTTTGGTATCCTGGGCACGTTTGCCCCTTTTTGTGACATTTCCCACTGATGTATATGAAGCAATTTACAGTGAGAGATTTTTAGGGTAGACAGATTAGCATTAATAGTCATCTCCTGAAGAAATGGAGCTGGAAAGGTTACTACGTCCTCACTCTCTTTCCGAGAGAATTCTCTGTGTGTGTGTTGTAAATTCTGTTAATTTTGTCTTGTAATTTAAAAGAATAATCTCTAGGATACTTTCAGGATTCCATGTCTCTCTGCAAGATACTGCAATATGGTGATAGTCTAACTCTGAAAAGTGCAGAATTGCTGTCAGGATTGCTTGCAGTGCCATTATCTGGTGAAATATACACTTTCAGATAATTGTTCAAATTACTTTGTTTAGGTAAGCGTAGGTAATCTTTGAAATGTATGTATGGAAAGTAAGCTTCAGTATGAGAAATAAACTATACTGTACAACGTGTGATGTTCCATAATGGGTAAATCAGATTTTGCAGATTTGAGAAAAAGCCCAGTTTCTGTCCATGGCTAGAGATGGCATGGCTCTCTAGAGTACACTTACATTTCTAAAAAGGCCAGTGCTTTAGGCCAGACTTGGTTCTGAAGCCCCTAAATTGCAGGTGTGTAGTGTCCTAAGAGACACTACAGCATCTTAAGGAAGTTAGTAAACTTGTTTAACTCATCTTCTTCTCACCATCTATTCTCTCACTTTTTCACAGGAAGTTGTGATACGAAGTGTGAATTTCTTTTAAATACACTAATGATTTATTTCTGTAAAAGTGAGCAGTTTGTCTCAGGAGTTTTTTCACTCATGCTGAAGAGGATTAATTTGTTGTTGTTCCCACAAGATGGAGCTGTCTACTTATGTAATGAATATGGAATTTATACTACTAGTGCATCTTAGGGAACTCTGTCAAAATAGTGGTTTAGATCACAGATCATAATTATATTAATATCTTTGCAGAAAAGAGTACAATGTAGAACATGAAATAGTAACTATTATTTTAAGAAGGTAGGGTAATCTTGTGGTTAAGGCGTTGGGATGTACGCAGTATCGATTTTTCCCCCCAGTTTTGAACAGTTATTCCCTGTATGATTTTGAATTAAATATTGTGATAATACCCCTGAGATTAAAAATAAGTACTTTATGATCATTAAACTTAATAATAAGTCGCTTTAATATATTGAGGAAAACATAATAAACACTAATTTTTATAACAGTGAGTACTGTATTGCCTCTGCTGCATTTTATGTGCTTCCAGAATTTCTGGCTATGCTGTCTGGAGTTGTTTGATAACACTTTAAGGAGAAATCTTCTGATCTCAAATGATTTCCTTCTGTCAGTATTTTAACAGCATGTCTGACTGTATTGGCAGATCTGAAATGGATTGAAAAGTTGACAAGGCAGCTACTGGATACCCTCAAATCATCAGGCAATAACTAGGTCCAGAAAGACAGTACACTACAACCACCAAAGAAAGCTTGGTCATACCAAATCAAGCGTGGAGTTTCTCTTGCACCATCTTTTTTAGGTCTTATTCTGTTTTAGGCATATTTGCTTTACTGTGTTTTACTGCTGTTTTCATTTATGTGTGTATTGCACAACTCCCAGTTTGAGCACATGGCGGTAGGTGGAAGTCTCCTATCTTTGTGATAATTATGCTCCTTTCTCACTTTCCTTTGAGAACTCTGAAAGGAGACCTGAACTTGGAGACTCCTTCCACTCTTAAAAAAAAAAAAAAGGCTAAAGGAAGCGGTAACGAATTGAACTTTTTTTTTGCTTTAGCATACAGTGCAGCATAGATGGTAAGTCCAGTCCATTCGCAGATGCGTGCCTGATATCTCTGAAGGCACTATCTGGTCCTCCTAATCTTTTTTTCTTCTCCAGGAACTCTGGAGACAAGTGGGTGTCCTCCTATGTCCACCCTGTAGGTTCCAACATCTCTGACCCTTTTCTTATGGAGACAGAGCAGCAGTCATGTAACCAGCGTGTACTGTGTAGTTTGGAGCACTGCAACATCAGTTGTTGAGCCTTTTTCTCATTCCTTCCCCATTTCTTTACAGGTAACAGTGATATGGTCTCCATGCGGCCCCCTGTGCCTTCAGATGCAGAACATTGGGTTGCTTGATGAGAGCTCACTCAATGCCGACTGTTTTGCACCTTTCTTTCCTCCCATGCCAGGATACTGCTTCTCCTCCAGCCAGCACCAGGTTCTGGGTGCAGATATTTCCCACTGGCAGATATGGGTCACTCGTGACCATCCACCATGGCCCTTTACCATCCTGGGCAGCCTTGAGAGGGGTCCCTTTCAGGCAGTCTGACAGGAACCTCAGGAGGAGGGACTGATGGGCACACATTTGCCTCTTCCAGCTGTCATTTCAGACTGTGGTGGTGGAAATGGTGAGGGGTAAACCACTTCATGGGTCAACAATCCTATTTTTCTCCTGGTGCCCTTTGGAGGAAAAAAACTGCCTTCAGTACCATAGCCTTATTTTCCTATCATAAGCAAAAGGAATAAAATATTCTAGGAATATTTTATTGCATAGATTTTCCCAGGGAAAATAGCAATAACAAGCAGACTGTAAGGAATCAGCTTTCCTCCTTTGACATGTATGACAGCATATTGCCTTTCTCATGTCTCTAAATTCAGTAGCTTGAGTATTTCATACAAGGTAAGAAGAAACTCAGAAAGTAACAAGAATCTAGTTACAAGTCTTTTCAATCTCTTCTACACCCTCTTCTTCATTGAAAGGTCAAGTTCTTTTCAGCTATAGGTTTGTTGAATGTGTCTGTTGATGATGACCTCTGGTCTTGGCAGAGCCCAGATGTCTGGTTAGAAAAGAGGATCTTGAAGGGTATAGGAAATCATACTTCTCCAAGAAGACTGGGAGGGAAATACTTTCTTGCTGCTCAAGAGTTTTAGAGGCTTTGTTTCATTGTTGCCTGGATCTTGAACTTAAGACTGTACTTCTACAGACGACACCGAGACCATTTGAACTCCAGTCTTTTTTCACCCATCTTAAGATTTTTTAATTTTATTTTTTTTTAAAAAGCTTCTTATAAATTTCTGGAGAAAACTTTGAAATTATAAAAGGAAAATATGGAAGAAAAAAAGAGCAATTTACAGACTTTTGATCACCTTTATATTTTAAGTCTTCGTTTGTAGGTAGAAATATGTTTGTATATGTATGACTGTATCATTCTTGTATTGCTGCTCCCATTCTCTCTGAAAAGCTACTTCAAAAATTATATCTTTGCTGGTATTGCTATATCAAATTATTCATCGATTTTTGGAACTGTCTGTGCCATGCATTTGTCGGGAGACCTCATACCTTTGGATTCCAGCACAATTCTATGTAATACCTCTTTTCTTGCTTCCTCGTCCGAAGTCTAAAGGTTTAATTTCCCCTCTGCCTCCTTTGCTCACTCCCATGCTTGAGTGTTCTTCCACACGGATTTCTATTTCTGATGCTGCTCAACGAGCTACACCACTAATTTCTCCGGGAGTCATGTTTTGTGCTTGAAGTTTTTAAATGTACTATTCAAACAATTAGTAAAATAAGCCAAAAGACCTGGTTCTAGCCCTTTCTGACTGTAAGATCCCATTGAGGCAGCAGCCCTAGGCGTGTGTGTGTTACAGATTTGCTCTGGGAGCTGCTGGATGTGGGCAGGCGGAGACAGGGAGCCCTGGGGATTGCCTTCTGCCAGGAGTCCGGCTCCTGCCGCACCATGCTCCGGTCATTCTGGCTGGAAGCATCCGACCCTGATTTAGTTGGATAACTCTGGTGTTAGGAGTACCAGAAAAGCAAATTTGTATGTTTGCACTTCTTTATATTTAGCAAAGAGTGGAATTTGATGGAAAAGCGATCCATGCTATTTGAGGTGGTCGGAGAAACTGATTCTTTTGTACCCATATTTGAGCATTAGGGCATAAATAACAGACCAGTGAGGCTCAGGTCAACCATGATGTAACTGGTTAAGCACCTGGATTAATGCCATAAGAGCTGGGTTCAGTTCTCGGTTTTGTGCCATCTCTTTCTTTTAATGCTGATTTCCGTGAAGTGGATCCACCAAATGATGCCACTCTAACATCAAGTTTACTTGCTTTTATTTTGTTTTTGAGAGAGGGAGATTTCAATAAAGATCCTTGCATACTGTTTTCAACTGGGTGAAAAGTAAACTTTGATTTTCTTATTTGTATTTAATAGGTCTGTATATGATGACCAACCAAATGCACATCAGAAGTTTATGGAAAAACTTGATGCCTGCATACGTAACCATGACAGGGAGATAGAAAAGATGTGCAATTTTCACCATCAGGGCTTTGTGGATGCTATTACAGAACTTCTTAAAGTTAGGGCTGATGCAGAAAAATTAAAGGTAAGGAACTAGTTTTTCACAGTTTCATTTATCATTATCTTTGAATTTCAAAGAAGGAACTGGACTCTTCTACTGGAGAATAAATTAGTGATTATCACTTACACTCTGATGTTTGCAGCAATTTTTTAAAAGCGGATTGAATAGGATTTGTGATTCGAGCTGTGTTGCCTGATATGGTAATTTATATTTACAAAACTGAATACTTATTTAGATCTAATTCTGATTTTTTTTAGTGTATGTTTTCACAAAATGCTACCAAAATTATTTTGCCATCTTTAGAGGCTTTCTCAGAAGGTAAAGAATAATAAACAATAACTACAGTATTTCTTAAATAGGTCTTTTTCTATTCGTGCATTTCTGTATCTGACCTCAGAAAAATTTAAAATCTTTATTAGAAAAATAAAAATCCTGCAATTATGCATTAAAAAAAAATGTTCTTTACTTTGTAATGAGCAAGAGAGTTGGTGATGTTGGTAGTTTTCATTAGATATGAGAACCAAGATTTACTCCCAGATCAGAATGCAGAATAGTGAATTATGTCCCTTTTAGCTCTCTTTACACTTTTGAGAGCAAAATATGCACACCAGACAGAATGAGCGTAGTTCATCAGAGGTTATGATTAGAAGAGCATTATATAAAGGATATTCAGATAACAAGAGACCAAATACAGCATCAATGAGGTCATTGAGCATCTTTGTTCAGAAATTAATGAGATTTTTAATAAACTAGAATGTGCTTCCTTATTATGATGACCTAATGAGTCACTTACTATGTGGGAAAATCTGAGGTTGAGCTTTGCCTGCACCTGCAGCATTAAAATGTTGCTGTGGTTTGGAGATTTCCACGTTTGATGTTAATCAACCACCCAGTGTTTGCATTCAGCAAAGTATGAATGTTTAATTACCATAAAATGCAATCACCATTTCTTACAGACAATGAATGGCCCATAGAGCTCATTGAGGTTATCAAAAAGGGACCAGTGGTCAATTGGGTCAATGATTTGAATTGTTTGACAGACCTACAGAAACAAGGAAAGTTCAAAAATCCCAAGTAAATTTGAGAAGTTTGCCACAGAATCTGTTAGAAAGAACTGTCATAAGTAATTGAAGTTAACAAAAGCCCTTTGCGATCAAAAGTTCAAGTTCAAGCTGTAGAGTTAATTTGAATTTGCATTTCTTTGTTCTAAGTTTCTCAGGAAGCATGATCTGATTACAAGGGTGAGCAGTCACATCAGGGCAATATATGCATATTTGTCTAACAAAGGTGAAATTATTTTTAAGGTCCAAGTTACTGATACCAACCGAAGGCTTCAGGATGCTGGGAAAGAGGTGAGAAAATGGTGCTTCCTATATGGCCATTATGAATATTTGTAGCAAAATAAATTTGTTTGCATAGTTTAAGTGTGATTTTCTTCCTATTTTTTAAAAAAATCCCTTTAAGGTGATATCCCAAACAGAGGAAATCATCCGATGTAGAGTTCAGCAGCGGAATATTACAACAGTTGTGGAAAAACTACAGTTGTGTCTTCCAGGTGAGTGACCGATAGCTAAATATGATGGCAAATTAAATGAAGTCACCATAGCCAAATGGAAAAGAATTTTATTTTTTTAAGTTGTAGTCCTGTAACATCCAGTTTAATGAAAAAATTAATAGGTTCTTAAAAGATGTCTGTGTGTAGGTTCTGTCTTTTACAATATTTGACATAGAGCAGTTATGATGCTGTGAGAAGACAGTGAGACAGATTTAGATACTGCAAACAATGTAGCCACATACAGTGTTAAATGAACTAATATTTTTAATATGATGAACAATGAATTTGTTGCTTAAGAGGGTGGGTTTTACTGTTTGAATACTGGGGAAAATACTAATGGTGCACCTTCAACATTGTGCTTTTAGTTCTGTGTCACTACAGGTTTTTTTTTAAATAAAAATAAGGGCTCTAAGTGTTTCAGAAGGTGATATTGTGGGATTGCACACAGCTCTATAAAGGTTTTGTCCTGTTCGTGATATTGGTGTAAAGCAGATTTGAGGATTTTCCTTTGTAAAGTCTTGATGTTGACGTGTTATGAGTACAGTAGGTGGTACTGTTGCCTTTTTATGGAGACAGGTCACGGGCTGGTAATGCAGATAAGGCTATGGTATGTAGTAAGTGAATGACTATGCTTGATATATGTAGTGTTGACTCTTTTGTTCAATCTTAATTCTTTTTACTTTAAAAACTGTTAATAGTTCAGGGTTTTTTTCTTTGTTAGATGCATTCTAGCATATTTTTTGCTAGTTTTATCACATTTATGTTACAGTAGGAATTAAATAAGCTAAATTTAACATATTCTTTTCTATTTCTAATTTTGTCCTTTACAGTATATGTTTTCCTCTTTTATTAAGTAAAGCCATGGTAAGATTCATAAATTAATCTGCTTGTTTTTATGCAGTGCTGGAAATGTACAGCAAATTAAAAGAACAGATGAATGTAAAAAGGTGAGTGACCTTATTTCTATGAGAAAAAAGATATAGCATTTGTCAGTAAACTGATAGAATAGCAAACACTAATGTAGACAAGTAAGTATTCTAAGTCCTGTAGCTTGATATGTGTAGTCTTCTTTTCATAATACCTTGTCTGTGTTTCAAGAATGTCACTGCAAGGGAACAATTACTATATTAAATATAAAGAACTTCTAGGACCTTAGTGATTGCCGTGAAAAGTAATGTTTACTTAAATAGGTATGACATGTAATGAAATTATGATTATAAAATGTGAAGTAAAGTTTACTGGTTTTTATTACTCAAAGCAGTTTAAGAATCAAGAAAAGTAAGATCCTTTGGGACTAAAGAGCTTTCAGAGTACATTAATATCTGATTAATTTATCATGATGTATTTAAGTAAACTCATAATCCAAGAAGAAAGGACATTTCACTCCATATACCTTTCTTTAGACCTATCTGGTATCTCTGTGCTCATCTTTTGTGTAAATGGGACAATGAGAATGAAGTGAAGGAAGTGTGTTTTGGTTTGGAGTTTTTTCCTGCATGATGAATTGTTAAAAAAAATTAAAACCATAATTAAAAATTAAATTCTAGAATAATAGTTTATAACTGGTATATGAGCAGCTGTTCCTCCCTATTGTGTCTCCACTTTTCATCACTCACTGCTGCTGTAGCCCCAGTATCCCCCGTTCTTTCTCCATGGCAGCTTGGCTGCCCCTGCCCCCTGCTTTAGCTGTCATCCAATCCCACTGGGGCTGCTGCACCTCACACACCCACCCCAGGAATACCACTGCTGCTGTTTTCTTCTTCATGATTTCTCTGGCATTGTTGTCTGATTCTATACCATCCCTGCCTGCTTTTCATCGTGCCTCAGTCGCACTGATTGCTCTGTGCCTTCCCTTTCTGCGTTCAGGATTGTTGTCAGTGTCTCTGTGCGCTTGGCACCTTTCTGCGTTCAGGATTGTTGTCAGCGTCTCTGTGCGCTTGGCACCACTGCAGTGAGCTCCTGCTAACAAGTCTGTCTGGGCCAGTCTGTTTCCACTTGGAACTAGCTATGCATAGTCAGTTGTCTGCAGGGCTGCTTTGTAATCTAGATTTGCTTTTGAACTGTTTGTCTGGATTTCTGTTTCTGAGTAGCCTATACCTCCTGCAAATCAGCTCTAAAGCCTGTGTGCAGACATGTCCTAAATGCTTCAGATCAACTGTACACATCAGATCAATCAACGTTGCAGCAAATCTGATGCATCTTTGACAGTGATATATGTGCTGCATGATACTTGTGCATGTTTGCTGTCTGGGAAGTCTTCTGTAGAAATACGAGAGGTTTAAGAACAACCTAATAGCTATGGCACTATGCTGTCTCTTAAAACAATTAAAACTTGTTGTATGTGAAGCAGTGTGGTACGTCTCATCAGCTTGACTACCATACGCTGTTTCCTCTGAACAGGACATTGGTTTGGCATCTGCTTAGAGTAGCTGGCAGCATGTTGTTGCAGTGTTCTTGGAGCAGCTCAGCAGAAAGACATGAACAGTCCAGTGCCCTTGCTACTCCAGTCAGAGAACAGACTGAACAGTGTCTGAATTGCACTGCTTCCCTTTGCAAGGTCTTCTGTGGAGTGTGCTACATTTAGTGTGCTGAAAATATTGGAAGCACTGGGATCAAGGCCTGCATTCTGCCCTTCCTGTGCTCTGTCAGGCAAGGCAAACAGCATCCTGGTTTTAGAATTCCAAGGGAAGTAATAGTTCCTAATGTCATCATGTAAAGGTCACTTAGGCGAGATAAAATTGCAGATGACTTTTTTGGCATTTTAACTTCATAGTTGCTAGTGGTTTTGTAGAGTCCACTGATGGTTGATGTGCTTCCTGAGAAACCATCGGTACTCTTTAAGTCTAGAACTAAATTTCCATTTTTCAAAATACTCAGATCTGATAATTTTCCTGTGGAAGGAGTCACCAGACAGGAAGTCTTAAAAGTCAAAGGACTCGAATTGAGGGGTTTGGACATGTCATTGTCATGCCATAAAAAGATCTAAGGGAGAGGGGAGATTCCATAGCTTTGATGTACCATACCTTGAAATCACATGGAGTGCAGAAGGCTTAGACTCTGCTGCAGGCTACTGCTCTGACTCAGATAACTCTTTCATTAGCTGTGCTACACTTACTACTTTGCCTGTGACTTACAATTCCCTATAATACAGCCTACAGGTGGCTATCCCATGGAGCTTGCAGGTAATTCAAATGGTAATGTCTTTGTGGCTCAGCAGGCAACAAGTCTGAAGTGTACATGTATCCTGGCCTTTATCACTACTAAGAGATTGAGCAAGGACATTCATAGTGTCAGTGCAAAGACCTGATAGCCAATGTGTGTACATACAAGGAATTTCAAAACTGATCTTCCTAAGTTTTGCTGTGAAGCTTTCCTAGAAGAATCAGAGAAAGGAGCATTCACAATCCCTGTCATAACAAAGCAACGAGGAATGTTTGTTTTAGGGAAAGATAATTTTTGTCATAAACCTTCACTGAGGTTTGTTAATGCAGCAAAGCTTTTGTTGGTCTTTTTTATAAAAAGACATCTTGACTTTCTCTGCTTGCAGCCTTTTAGAGTATGTTTTCATTATTCCATTGTCTTACAGTCTTAACGCCATGAATAAAACTCACAATTCTAATGTTTAAAGTAAGAGAAGGCAAAAGTATGGGTATTAGATATGTTTGGGGAATAGTTGTTATAGGATAAAGATTAGAATTTCATCTCCTTTTCTCCATGGCAGACCTCTTTTAAGACAATGTAGGATTTTGGGTCTGGAATACACACTGGTTTGTGCAGAAGGAATGGAGGTTTACAGAGTCCAAAAAGCCGTCTATTGGTAGCAACTTTTGGTCCTTACCAACATGGGTTATGTTTGAACTGATGACCTAGAGGTGAAAGGCTCTGTATCCTATTTATCTGTCTCCTGAGCCATGGATAACACAAGTTGACAAGAACTGTAGTTGTGAGAGGAAGTGACTGCAGAATCTGCTCTAAACAGACACAGTTGACTGGAAAGAGTCATGGAGGGTTTAAAGTCTTAACTGAGGAAACACAAAGGAGAGGTGTGGTTTCTTCACTGCTCTCCAAACGGCCTAGTGGGGGCTATGCACTGAGACTGAACTACCTTGATCTTTAATTTTAAGTTACAGGTAAGATCATTCCATGTTTCATACAGCTCTGTTACCATGGCCTTAGCGTTTGGATTTTGATATGTGTCTTGGGAGAAAGTTCCCAGCTGTTTCAAGTGATTGTGGTCGAAGTGTGGGAGTTGTTAGAACTGGTGTTTTTGCAAGTCTTTTTCCACAGTATTACAAAAAGCCCAAACCCATCCTGCAACAAAAATAATTAAATAAGTCATTCTGCTAAGGTAGTTGCTTAATCTTCTCGAATCTACTGTGAGATGGACTAAAGAATGAGTGTAATTTTCTGAGTGAGCTCTTTGCCCTGAAAGACTTGGATTTGTTTTTTTGACCTTACTGTAAGCTTTCTTCCAAACTGTGGGAAAGACAAAGTTGATTAGTTATTTAGGTTACTGAATCTCACTGAGACAGTTATGCAGCCTTTCTCTGTAAACCCTCCAAGCGTCCAAATAAACCTTAAGACATAAAGGATGCAAATATGAGAAGTTAATATTTCATATGATTTGGTTCTACCCACGTGTGTATGGTAAGATATCAGAACAGATAAAACCGTGGTAATTTGTTTGGGTTTTTTCTGCATTGTGTTGGAACCGTGTCAAAATGAAGCACTGGCTTTTACCAGCTGCAAATCAATACTTCCCAGAGGTACCATGGATCTGGCAAAAAACCTCATCAAAATATATATTTGCTACTGAACTGTCAGCTGCTTTCTTTGTCACCAGTTTCAACCTTTATTAGTTCGATAATTTCTGTTTTTAAAAAAATTTCCTACCACATGATTATTGACAAAAAAGGTATTCTACAGATATTGTTTTGTTTTTTCTTTTCCACACAGCAACTCATATCTGATTTGCAGAAATATTGAGTTTTGGATTCACTTTACAGAAGTTTCAGAGTTAGTAGTGCCTTGATCTCAGTTCATGGTCCTTTTGGGGAAACTGATAAAATTGGTATGCTGGGGAAGTTTAAAAATGAGGTTTAGAGTTGTTAAGGCAGCTAGATGTAGAAACAAAATAAATACTTGTTCCTGTGGTAAAAAGATTTCAGTTGCAATTTCAATATATCGTCTTCAGGATCTCTGTGAATGTGACTTTTCTCCAAGGAACTCTCTTCTACCAAATGTGTTTGGTAGAAATTTTTTTCATATTTACTCAGTGGAAATGTAGTAAGCAGGAATATGCAGTATTTGCCTCTAAGAGAAGCACAAAAGTTGGAGAACACTACTGGGTTTTTTTCAAACTAAGTTTGTTTTTTTAATTAAAATAAAATGAGAATTTTGTCTCTCTTGTTTTTTTAGCAGGAAATTTTGTGATATAACTGCACTTTTCTTTACTCAATAGACTTGTGTACAAATAAATTATTCTCAGTAAAATTCAGTCTTTGAATTGATCTTGCTCTTGTTCTATGTAACTTCTTGGCCACTGTAGTTTAACTTGATGAGGCTTTTTTAGTAAGTTATGCTATTTCTCTTAACTGCCTCCAAAGATACTCTGCTGATAAAAATCTTAAAAGTTCTCTCTGTTATTTGAAACATAAATGAATACTTTGTGTACACTAATGTAATGGTAATTTTATTTTAATTTTGGCTTTTTTGTGTGTTGATGTTTCAAATTCTATACAGACCTGACTACTCTGTGCCTGGGACATTTTGTAAAGAATAACCTGATGTGAAACACTAATATTGATCCTTGGGGGAAGGTGTTTGTTTGTTGTGGGTATTTGATTTATTTTTGTGTGTTTGTTTTGACTTTCCAGACCTCCTCCTTGCTAGTTTTAGAAGGCTCCATTTTTATAGTTTGGAGATATTAGGAAAGTCCATCCTACAGTTTTCTGGTTCTGATGATGAGATGGATAAGTTCTGCACAGTCTTATCATATGACTTCTATTGGTGTTTCAAACTTGTGTCTTCAGTTTCAAAGCTTACATTATATATTTTGTATTGGGGAGCATATTCTTACAAGATTAGCTCAAAAGAGTGGACGGAAGAATACCCTATTTATATGAAAAAAATAACTTTGAAGATACTTTGACTCATTTGTAGTCAAATGGTCAATCTTCACCTTATATGATTGATTATATGGGGTAGGAACTAATAATATTGTTGCAAAATCTTCAGTATTTAATTAAATCTGTGGAATGTTTTAAAATCAAAATATCCAAATACATAATTCTATGAAATGATATGCAAAACTTTTTAATTTAAAACCTGACCTGCAGATGACCTTCAAATTAATAAGACTTCGGTGCTTTATCAGAACAGATGTTAAAAGAGCAAGGTCCTGAGCTCCATATATGTATAATTAGTAAGGGACTCTAGAATGGATTTAAAATGGATTATGTTAATTCTGATCTTAGAGACAGCAGTCAAAAACCTTCCAGATGAACTAACAGTGTTCTGATAAGCTGATCCGTATAATTTAAATAAAAACCTTTTATACGATTTTGACGCTATTATGGTTTTATTCCCCAGAAGTCTCACCATGTGGCACTCTCGGTCATTTGCTATTTAAAACAAAACAAAACCCACACGCATAAAGCCCCCAGACCTTTTCTTATGTGCAACATTCCCGCCACCTTATGTATATTTTATATAAACCAACTATATAATAAACTAAAGCTCCTAATTTACACTTGAAATTTCTTTATTTGCAGTCTTCTGAAAGCTGTTCTGTTCTGGAATAAAAGAAAGATTTTTCCCATCCTCCAGCTATGCTGAGTCGTTAGCTTAGAAATGTCTTGATTGAGAAAATTCAAAACATTGTGTTAATTTCAGAATTGAACAAGAAGTCGTGACTCTAGTATTAGTAATTTGTTATTGCTTGTCTACTGAAGGAAGCCAGAAGCTTGAATTGTATTTCAGTTTGAAACTGTTTACTCATGTATACATGTGTTTTCTGACTAAGGATGGTGGAAAGAGGGTGGGTGTAGGTGTGTACGTGTTCACATATACCTAAAGATGGCAGATACATACAGGCATGCTTTTTCAAGATTTTTCTCATTGTTTGGTGCACATACTGCAATGTTGGGTGATTGGCAATTTGTGTTTCAGAAAAAAATCAAATTAATAAAAAACCCTAACCAATTCAATCTAGAAGGGTAGATAAAGGTTGTGACTTTAGTGTCTCCATTCTGCAGGATGCTCCATGTGGTGTTGAGACTCTATTGATCAGAACAGCTAATACCAGAGGAGCCTACTTAAAATTTTTACTTGCCTGAGTCACTCTGGCAGTTCACTGTCTTTTTCCAAACTAAAGCATTATATGGACGGTGTTTTGATTCTTACTTTTTCTAATAACAGTGTAATTTCATTAGATGCATATTGATTGCATGTGTGATATTGATATCCTATATTTGATAAATTATTTTATGAAGTTTTTATAAGCTACATAATTTTATTTTAATTTCTTTATAGATACTATTCTGCTTTAAAAACAATGGAACAGCTTGAAAATCTATATCTTCCTAGAGTTAGCCAATATCGGTTTTGCCAGATAATGATAGAAAATCTTCCAAAACTGCGTGAAGAAATAAAAGAAATATCCATGTCAGATCTAAAAGATTTCTTAGAAAGTATTCGAAAGCATTCTGACAGAATTGGGGAGACTGCCATGAAGCAGGTAAGCCAACATAACAGGATGATTTCAGTCCTGTTGTTTAGTGAAAATTTCAGTGTTGAATTATCCCAAAAGATTTGCCCAAGGGTTATAGTTATCACATAGACCTCTAAGTAAAGATGGAGAGCTTGCTAACATCTTGTGTAGTTTCTGTGTGTGTCCTAGACAAGAAGTAGTTTCCTCCCTGGGAAAGGAAGGAGAAATGCTGTATATCTCAAGTTTCAAAAAATTGTGAGATACTTTGAGTAGTCAACTCCTGGACAATCTGTAGCTCAGCAGCTACTGCACCAAAACAAAGAGCAGCCTATCTGGCCAGATGACAAGGATGAATTAGACTAAAAGAAGTGTTGAGATGCTACCTAGTTCTCTCTAAAATACTACTAATACAGAAGACTGAAGTAAAGCCAGGGGGAGACTGAGACAGCTGGAGGCCTTGCGTATTCCATCACAAAATAATCTTCCTCTTTAAAGCACTGGTACTGGGCAAGCTTTAAATCAGTTAATACTTCTAAAATTATTCAGAGCAAATAAAGTTTTCATTTCGCTTCTTGTTGGAGAGAATTCAGGTTGGGTTGCCATTTTGTCATCTAGGGTTCTTGTAGAATGCTGCATTGATTATTATAAATGAAACTTAATTGCAAGATTGTGCCGTGTTACTTCATTGCATTTCTTTTAATGGCGAGGACAATATAGTGCCTGTCTTCTGCATCTGACTGCTCACTTAGACTTAACTGAAGACAGAAAACAAATAGTTGGAAACTCTGTGATAACTGTACTTCATTTAAATGTTGATTCTCTGTTTGCAGTTTATGATCAGGAAAATTACAGATTGCTTATTTTATTTTTTCTGCCTTTAAAATTATATTCTGGAGGTTAAGGAAAAACTGCAGAATTCAGTATTGAACTCATTTATCATCCCAGATTGATTAAAGGCAAAATCATTGGTGTAGGCTGAGGGCATTCATCTTGCAGTTATACTGGTGTGTATTCAATGGCACCACCTGTTTTTCGTATCCTAGCGTATGCTCATCAATGGTGAAATTTGAATTATATCCCTCCTTATTGATTCTACTCTTGAAACAGGCACAGCAACAGAAGACCTTTAGTACCACTCTTCAGAAGCAGAATAATGTAAACTATGGTCGGAATATGCATTTAGGTAGAAGCAGAATTTCAGATTCCAAGAATGAAATGACATTGAAGCGAACATTTGAAGATGATGATGAACATGAAGAAGAGGTAACTTTGTTCTAAATCAGTACATCTTATTTAAAGTGAATTTTTTAGGTTTATTTAACAAAACTTGCAGTACCCTGTCTGAAGAATCGCAGAACACCTTCAAGGGACACCAGTCCAGAGCAGCATTTTAGGGTGAAAAAATAGGGCCAAAATATTATTTGTATTAATGCTAGCTTTAGCATCATGTTTGAGGACATTCAGATTGACAGAGCTTGCAATTATTCTGGAATTCAGTTGCAATTGATATTATGCATTACCTGCCCGCTGTAAATGGTATGTGGCCCACTGGAATATTCTGCTATTGCTAAAGCCAACCTTTTGGTGTTGAGGACGTGAACTTGAGTTAGAACTTTTTCATCTGTCAAATACTTGCTATTCCTAAACTGAATGAAACAGTGAGTATTTAGACCTTTAAATCTGGTGCTTTGAAACAGAGAAAGGAGTCTGGTGGTGTGACGTAAATAAAATATAGTACTTGTAGTACGAAGGGAAGAGAGATTCAAGCAATTGATTTATTGTTTTGTGATAGAAACCATCCATTTTTGAGTCCTTCTTACATTGGCAAGTTCTGTTGGGAATATATCACATTTTGCAAATTGTATGTTTTTTATGTTTTATATACTCTTTTTCCTTTCCTTCTTCAGGTTTTGACAGCCCAAGATCTTGTAGACTTTTCTCCAGTCTATAGGTGTTTGCACATCTACTCAGTTTTGGTATGTATTAAGGTCACCTCAAAAGGATATTTAAATTTTTGTGGTTGAATATTCATTTTCACATTTTTCACACTCTTAATAGTTCCCAAACATGCAAGCATATTGCTTCTAGGATTAGTACTCCTGGACGAACCAGCTGAGATGGGTAGAGTAGGGATACACAGGCATGACTCCATGTTTATATGCATAATATAAAGATGTTAATTACCTAAGTGTTTTTAAGTATATATGTAAAATATGCATGTTTACCTCAATGCTGGCATTGGCACTTCTGCAGTTCCTGCAAGTGTTCTGTGTTACCCAAATGTTTGGATCAATATTACAAAACATAGCAATATTCATTCTTAATCTTGTGGAAATCAGAACAGTAGAGAAAAATAGGAAACAAAATCTGGGGATTCTGACAGTGTGTTCAGGCAGATTAAATAGGATTTGATGGCAGAGACACAATAGCCTATTTTAATTTCTGTAAAAGAGATTCAGTTCACAAACTGACAAGGATGAAAACTTTTTTTGGGAAACATGCTACCAAATTATTTGTTATTTTCTCATCTTTCCTATGTCTCAATTACTTTTGAAGTCAAATTTCTCATAGAATATAAGTATCAATGACTTAAGTCAAGATGATGTACCTGTGAGTATTGCTAATCCTACAATCTCAGCTGGACTGGTTGAAAGAAAGACAGGCTGCCAAAGCTATTGAAAGAGTGGACTATTTCTTCTTACAGAAAATAAAGCGTGAAACAACATATAAAAAAGAATGTGTAAAGTTAAACATACCAGACAACATCTGCTTATTCTTTCTTTAGTATAATAAAGGAACAGAAAATAAAGTCGATAGATGGCATTTAAAAGTGATATATAATTATGTTTTTCACTATGACAAGGATCCCAGTGTTGGATCTTTGATCCAAGAATATGCTTTTTGGGTTTGCACAGCAACTTTACCAAGTTCCAAATTTACGGGAGACGGAAAACAAGTTGGAGTGCTCTCTGACATTGGAAAGGGTTGTTACTGTCTTCAGGACAGGACTTCTGGATTTCCTGCTAGCATCATCTAATTAGTTGTGCATTAACCACTTCTTGGAGTTCTCATTTATCTTGTGTTTCAAACCATCCCTTTTGAGTTTAGAGAACTTAATGATGACAGCAGAGGAGGGGAGTTGATACCAGGTGGCTATTCGTTACATTTCTATAACAAGGACTTACCTCGCAGCAAATGTTATGGTCTTAATGAATCCTGTCTCTGCTACAAAATTGTAGAAAATATTCTATTTTTATGAAGGACTGAAGTTTTTTATTCTGTTTCTTCATATTGAAGAAGAAAGCACAATTTTTATATACCTCAGGATACTACATAGCTTGGGATTCCAACCTAGTGATGACAAGATAAATACATACCAAACGTAGACTGTACTTATTGACAAGTAACCTTTCTTTTGACTAGAAACTTCTGAGCAATATACATAAAGATCTATGCTGTCTATTTAAATTCTGGTGAAAATACCCTTATCCCTTAGGCATGTAATGTTACCTTTTAGTATCAGTGTTAAATAAATGTATCTATGTAGTGAAACAGCACTTGATATATTAGCAATATTCCTAGAATTTATAACCAAACATGAACTGATTTATTGTCTCTGTTGATATAAACTCATGAATTTTTGGAAACTGGGCAAAACAAATGCTTTGCTTTGGCATATTTTATCTCGCCTAGACTTTGCTTATTCAGTGAGTGAATCATCAAGGTTGTTACTATATTCTGCTGATTGCAGTATAATCTTTAGGCACAGAGGGTTTTGTATTTTTGAGGATCATGATAAGAGAAAAATCCAAGTCCACACTCATTATAAATCCAAAGAGAATAAGGAAATATTCGATAAAACTCATATTTGTTTTTTCTTAGGTAAAGCTAGTGCAGACAGTGTTCAGATGTGTCATATATTCAGAGAAACATTTTTGTAACAATGTAGTTACTTTCTTAAATAACCTAGAGAAATATTTTAGGAGATGATGAGTTTCAGTTATAGTGTAATAGCTAATATACCTTATCTATAAATATTAGTATACTCCGAAAGCTGTAGTTGAAAAACAGACATACTGTTTAAAATCCATATTGCTTGACAAAATGTAGGCACGAGCAAAATTTCTACTTACAGTACAGGCTGTTGGCTACTTTGTAGGAAAAGGTAATTTCTGCATATTTCATTCATGTAAAACTCTGCTGCTGACAGCTGGAGGTTTATATATGGAATAAATGCAAAATATGTGCTGAGTTTAAGAGAATTCTACCCTGAAATTAAAAAGTGCCTTTTTCATACTGAAACAATGTTCTTGTTTTAACTACTTTTTATTCTTTTTTTTAGGGTGATGGAGAAATATTTGAAAATTACTACAGAAAACAAAGAAGGAAACAAGCACGATTAGTTCTGCAGCCACAGTCAAGCATGGTAATCAATTTTTATTTTTTTTTGCATTGACTTAAGTTGTAGCTAATGCTTAGTGGTATTTTTATTTCTAAACTTGTTTCCTTTTTCACTGAAAGCATGAAACAGTAGAAGGCTATAGAAGATACTTCAGCCAAATTGTAGGGTAAGTTTTATAAATAAAAATTTATTTCAGTTTTAATCTGTTGATGCTTTATTCACTCTGTGTTCTCTCATTGTCTGAAGACTTCCTTCTGCAAGATTCAGTTACTGCACAAATCATGTGGGTGATTGTTGCTGAATCTGAGTAGAGAAGAGCATCCGTATCCTACCAGCCCTGTGCCCTACAAGGACACTTCAGAATCCTGGATTCCAAATGGCATGAAACAAACTGTTTCACATTTTGACTTCATTCTGGGCAAAATTGAACACCAAACCTACCCATGTGTCACTGCTCCAGTGGGGAAGGGTTTGACTGTGCTTGTGTGTGAAGAGTAGAATTTGCTCTAATGTTAGAAAACAACTGAATAATATAAGCATTGTTTTGTTTTAGTTTCTTTGTAGTAGAAGACCACATTTTACATGTAACCCAAGGATTGGTAACTAGAACATATACTGATGAACTCTGGAACATGGCCCTTTCCAAGATCGTTGCTGTTCTTAGAACACATTCAGTAAGTGAGAAGTCTTATCAGTATTGCAGTTTAAATCCTCTTACTTCAGAGCTCTGTGTATTTAAGGCTGGGATAGCAACAAAGTGAAAAATTACACCTATCTCATGTTTTATTTTTCTTGTGATTAAAAATTGCTCAGATTTGGGAGGGAGCCTGCCAAGCTTTTGTTTTTCCCCACAGTATCAGGCTGTGATCCACAGCCATGGGCTATTTGCATAATCCTCCACTGATTTACAACTCACTGGGTCTTCCAAACCTTCTCTTAGTCCAGCAGTTTAGAATATGCAGAGTTAATCTGCTGTTATTATTGCAATCCTTCCTCATTAGTCTCAACTGACCTCTTCATTAGATCAGATTGAATAGTTCAGCACTGAAAGCACCACCAGGAAATAGTTCCTAATTATCATTCCAAATGCAATGTTTCCAAAATAAACTCCACCAGCAAACCCCTTGGAGCTCTCTCTTCAATGCTATAGTAGTGTTATGTTTATGTTGAAGAAAAGGTATTAGAAAAATTCTATGTTAGCTCAGTATTTCAGTACATTTGAAGTGCATCTCCTAAAGTTCTATTTCTACCTCAGCTGCAGTGATACTCCAAGCTATTTCTTACTCCTCTGTGAAAAAACACTGGAAAACACATTGTTCACTCAGACTGACAGATAGTAAATTGCTTCAAAGTTTACTATTGGTATAACTTTTACTATCAGAAAGAAGAAAAGAATTTTATCTTTCCCTTTTTAATGTTAGCTCCTTTATGCAATGTTATTTTAATTTTATTGCAATTCATCTTTAACTCAAGGAATATTTGATATTTCAATTATACTGAGGAAAAATGGGGAAAAAGTTCAGGTTACAACTATAGTTATCATAGGACCTTTACTGATCAGTAGTACATGAGATGTTCTCATATTTTTAAATTCTTTTAAGTGGATTGTTATAAATTGAGATATATTTATCCAGCATTTTTTAAAGATGAATACTTTGCTAGTTAGTTGTCTGTGTGTGGATTTATATGTATGATAATTTAAGGGTTTAAAGTAATGTCATCTCTAAAGAACTCTTCAAAGTCTCGTCATGTACTTCATCACTATTTCTTCTCAAAATGCATGACTCCCATCAAACCCAATTCTATCAAAATCTAACATTGTCCTACTGTAGACTAATATTTAGATAAATAAACCAAACCCTTACTTTAAGAAAGTATGCTAGGAGCAAAATTTCAAGGAAGGTGAAACAGGTGTACGTAATCTTTAACCAAAACTATATTCTCATGCTGCTTCAAATTATTTTAATGGGAATATTTTTTTATTTTGTCCAGTATTGCAAATAGTGAAGCTGAGGTGAAAGCCTTAGTTGTGTGACTCTGCACCTCTGAAAATCAGATTACAGTTATTTAGTAAATAACTTACGTCTTGACCTTTTTACCATCAAATTTAACTTTGACCTTGTTCAGGAAGTATTTTATAGAGTGTTACCCATACAGCTGGGAAACTGAGGTGACACAGTTAGCATTAGTTAGCATTAGTTAGACCTGGGCTTGGTGGTCAAAAGAGTGTCCTATGGAACCTCTCTGATACTGATTTAGCAAAGTGTGCTTATGTTCCACTGAAATAAATGTAATTTGCTGATTTTCAGTCTCAGTACACCATACTGATATTGAATCTCATAATTTAGTTTACTTTTTCTGAACTTTTATACTATTGATAACTCATATGAAAATTTAACAAATACTTTTATGTAGCTGGACTAAGTAAGGACAAGTGAGTCTAGTTTTTTTACTAAGGCTGGAGAGTTTAACCTGTACTACTATTCTTTGAAAATATATGTCTCATATTTGAAATCCTTTTAACAAAACCAGAATTTCTCGCTTTCAGTCATATTGCACTGATCCTGATCTTGTTCTGGAATTGAAGAATCTCATTGTAGTATTTGCTGATACTTTGCAGGTACGTACTGTATTACTATTTTAACTGAAATTCCTGTAGTCAAATTTTAACTTTATGTAAGTGCAATGTTTGTGTTTTCATGAATCATATATGCAAATCAAACCCAAAATTACACAGTAGTGTTTAAAAATATATGTATTTCTTGCCTTAGTTCCTCCTTTTCAGTATTATAAACTGAATGTATGCATTCTGGGCTATCCAGCTAGCATCAGTTATTCATATCTGTGCAAAATTAGTGTTTTGCAATTTTGTGTACATTTTTGTCTTTTACAAATACTTTATGTCTCATCTTAAACAAGAATAGCATTCCAGTTATCGTTAATTCTTTAGATGAGAGACCAGGTGAACATCACTGGCAAGTATTCTTGCCATGTTTAACAAAGAGAAATGGGGCAAATTTCCAAATGCATAGGATAAATTATTTGGTAAAAATTTAATATATAAACTTACAGTGGTGTGCTTAAAGTACTACAATTTATTTTATAGAAGTGAAAAGATTGAATAATAAGTCCCATCTCAGAGTCCTGAAGTGCTATGATAGGAGTTGAATGTATTAGTTCTTAAACTATCCCCCCTTAATTTTTATACTTTAGGGCTATGGTTTTCCTGTGAACCGACTATTTGATCTTTTATTCGAGATAAGAGACCAGTACAATGAAACGCTTCTTAAAAAGTGGTCTGGATTGTTCAGGTTAGTATATCAAAATAATTGTGTCTTTTGTATTGCATCTATTGTTTTTGTCTAGCTTCAAGTGTTTATGATATAGTTATAATTCTGGAAGAATTTATGAACTCAAGTGTTGTGTATGAATTTCAGTTTGGATATATATTCAGTTTGGAGATATTCATCACATGTGACTAATGTTTAGGGAAAGAGACATCAAATACTGCTTCTATAGTTAATGGAGAGAAGGAAGGTCTCCAAAGGGACATTACTGGAGAAACATGCAGGAGAGAGGCATCTGTTTCTCTTCATTAGGAACCTAATAATTCTAATCTATTGCAATAGGGCTTTAAGTTCCTAATTTATCTAGTCTTAATGTTTACAGTTAGCTGATATGCATATCTCCCTGACAAACTGCTGATATTGCCAGTATGTCTTCATGTTTTTTTAATGCACATTAATTTCCACCTATTCCTTGGAATCCTTTGATTGAGTAAATTTTAAACCCAGGAATACATTGGTCTGAGACTGTACTCCAAAGCGTATTTGTAGATAGGGCATGATGTCTAAATATGTACCATAAAGTATGTTACATTGTATTACAGAAAACCTTAAGGTTAAATTGACCACTTAAGGTTCTTGAGCTCCTCACTCTTCTAATATAGTCATTTGACTAGTAGGGAAGTCCAGAGGGCACTCAAACTGTGCTGTGCCATAGGCCTGGTTGAGTTCTGAATCATCTCCGCTGGCTGAATGTAGCTCTGGTGCCCAGGTGAGACACTCCGAATATCGGCTTTAGTGTAGGAAGCTGTGGGTTACCATAATTAATAACTATATTATGGTTTACTCTGGAGTGGACTAGTTGATCTAAGGTTCCTTTGATGTATTATGCACATATTAAAACACTTCTGGGTATTTTTTTCTCTGTGATTAGACACATGATAAAGAGTTAGCATATGTGAGGTACTTTCAAAGTAATATTTGGGATGTGCTAAATTCTTAAAACTTCTTGAAGATGCACACATAAATGTGGTAGTAAAATTTATATTCATTTACGTGTTTTAACATCAGAAAATACTATAAGTTACATGTCCAATTTTTTTTTCACTTTGCTAATTCATCAGGGATATTTTTGAAGCAGACAACTACAGCCCTATTCCTGTAGCAAATGAAGAGGAATACAAAATAGTCATAAGCAAATTTCCTTTTCAAGATCCAGAACTTGATAAGGTAAGGAGAAGTTTTATGTTATTCAAGTTTGTGGAAATCCAATTAAGGACACTTGGGACAGTAATGATTTTTATAATTAAAAAGCAATTAAACTTTGAAAAGCTAGGTAGATTAAGAGGCTAAATCACCTTCTTTGTGCATAATTATCTAGTCATAAATAAATATGAAAATGAAAGCTTTAGTCATTTGCTCTGATGTTTGAGTGAATAATGAAACCCATTGTTTTGTAAACAAATTAATAATACGGTTTAATTGATAAAGTCTTTATGTAATGATAATACAATCTGTCTTTAATTAGTTAAATTTTGTTGCAGCTCATTGGGTTTAGTAACTCAGTATATGCTGTAGTGTTACAAAAATACATGTAGAGCAGGCATGAGAGACAGCGACTTTTTTATTTCACTTTTAAGTTTAATTATTTTTTGTGGGGGGCAAAATAAATGTGAAGAGACTGTAAATAATTCTGCTGTAGTAGCATTCCAGTAGGATGTCCTTTTGTAGCCTCAGCCATTCTTTCACTACAAACTCTTTTCACAGAAGGGTGATTAATATGTTTTACTATTCAAGTATGGTTTTGGTAATACCAATAAAAGAGGCTCATGATGGAGTCTGTAGAGAAGAACTAAATCTAAGAACAACCTGATGGTGGGAGTAACTGTTGTAGGGGAAAGCTGTTTTATACACAGTCCATTGCTACAGATACCTGCTAAAGTAAAAAGCTATTCTGAGTTTGTGGTTCAGCAGGGATTTGCCAGGCAAATGTAACAGCTGCCTGTCATTAATGCAGTGTTGCAGTGAAGATGAAAAACTAAAGTAGGTTTTTATGCTGATTTTTGAATGAGACTCCAGAGGGCTTCCTGGATGCTTTCCTCCATCAAATTCATTTACTTAGCCATTATAATACTCAAATAAGATAAACAGAATAACATATTTTGCTAATAATTGAGGAAATTTTTAATTTGTACTAAATAATTTTATCTTCTAGTTACATATATGTATGATTAATACAAAGCTTTTTTTTTTTTCACCAAAAGGGAAATGTATTCTGTGTACTCAACAATTTTCAGTCTGGTTTATGATACAGAGAGTTGTTTCTATTTCATTGTGAGCAGCACTTATGGAGATATTTTACAGGCAGAATCTCACTGATTCTTAGTTTTTGGGCTGATGAGCTTGAGAGTAAAGCTAATTTAAATAAGTGATTTAAAAGAATTTAAAGAAGTGATAAAATTCTATTTTGCTTATAAGCCATTCAGACAGATCTAGAAGTTAGCTCAATGCATACCAGTGTTTGTATTTGATGAAACCCACAAAATGTTAAGGTAGATTAAAATGTTGATAGCGTTAAGTGGCTTTCTAATTGTTGGGTTTAGTACCAAGCTCTCTTGGAATCAGTTTCAGGTGTGAGATAGTATGATCTTTTATTTTCACAGCAGTCCTTTCCAAAGAAGCTTCCAATGTCTCAGTCAGTGCCTCAGATTTATATGCAGGTCAAGGAATTTATTTACGCAAGCCTTAAGTTTTCGGAGTCACTTCACCGCAGGTGAGCTTGAAGCATCAGGAACGTGACTGTAAGGTAACCTGTAACTTTCAGGTGACCCAAACATATATACTAAAATGAAAATACATGTTCTTGTGTACTTGCTTCCTGTGCTTGTTTCATAATTTGCATATATAATTGTTTGTATTTTTCTATGATTCCCAGTGCTATAGTATATATTTCATGTATATATATGCCTTACAATATGTGTATGGGTGAAAGCAGCTGGGTATGGTAAGCAGTCTAAAGGACTGCTGGGGTTTTTTAAACAGTATTGACTGGTTTGAATAATCTAGGGAATTTATTTATTTAACATAGCATGTAAAGATTGAAAAGTATACTTTGATACTGACCATTTCAGAAACAATTGTTTAGTGTCCCTGATTACCTATGAGTCTTTCCCTTCTCAGTGATTTGAGTTTCCTTAGCAATGATTTTTCCTGAAACAAAATGTGGTGTCTGCATCTCTTTCCCTCTTCTATCCCACCTTTTTCTGACCCATTTCCTTTCCTCTTCTGGCTTTCAAAAGCTTAGTTTTAATTACATAAAATAGAATTAATAGATCTGAAATCTGGAAGGTATTCGTGGCCCTCACCCACTTCTGCACTGTTAAAGATGTAAATTACTCCCTTTCACACATTCTTAATTGATACTGTTTATAATTTACACGTACTAATGAGCACATGTTGACCTCCTTAGTAACTCATTAAAACCCACAAATTACTCTTTACGAACTGCTGTGTCAATAAACATGTCCAAAATCTAAAAATAACAGATTTTGCTTCAGTGTTGAAATTCAGTTAATGGATATTTGGTAAGTAAAAGAGGTGTTCTGTTAGATCACAGAAAACTTAGAGCAACCAGAATTTAAATGCACATAGGGAATTCTTAACATGAAAAGTTCCCTTTGCAGGGAAAAAATTAAAATTATTAAGTATTGCTGTCAAAATATTGCCATGCACAGCACAGTTATAAAAAAAACCCTTTTTTTTTTCAGCTCAACAGAAATAGATGATATGCTCAGAAAATCTACAAATTTGCTGCTTACAAGAACCCTAAGTAGTTGTTTACAGAATCTAATTAAAAAACCTCATATAGGTTTAACAGAGGTAAGTTTTAAAACACATATTCTAAGACTCTTACCATTTACAAAATCAAATGACAATGAATGATACAAAAAGGATTTTTACAAGAATTTTTTGTCTCTTGTAGCTTGTTCAAATCATCATAAACACAACACACTTGGAACAAGCCTGTAAATACCTTGAGGATTTTATATCAAACATTACAAATATTTCACAGCTGACTGTTCACACTGCAAGACTTTATGGACTTTCTACATTTAAGGTATAGTACATGGCATCCATTATATGACTGGATCTGAAAAGTTATATCAAAATCACTATAAATGAAGCATTTTAAAACAAAAGGGTGTGAGGGCAAAGTGTGCATTCTCATTTTTGTCTTAAAATAATTCTGAATTCTTAAGCATTCAGTTCTAACACTGAGCAGATAAACACTGTTTTTATGTTATTGGTATGACCTGGAATATGTCAGTATGTGAAAAGCCTCAATACTGTCTTTCAAATTAATTTTTTATTAAGTTATGAAATTAAAATCTAAGCTTAACTTCACAAGAAGCTTTTAATAGATTAAGCTCCAATTTATGTAACATCTCCCTTTTCCTGAATGGAATCAAGCAAACAGCTAGCTTACTCTAAAATGTTTGTATCTCTTTGATTTTATTCTACAGTAGAAATATTTTGTGGTGTATTTTCAAATGGTATAATTATTAATATAAAAGGAGTATTAAGAATGTGCTACAAAGCACAAGTTATTCTAATTTTACAATTTATGTTTTATTTACATGTCCTGTATAGACACAATAATAGTTGTTAAACGATCACTGGAAATTTCCCTGTTTCTAATATATGACAACTGCTTATCTGCATGAGCTGTGTTTTCTGTGATGCTTTTCAGAAAGGATGGAAGTGCTTAAACTTATATCTCAGAAAATTAAATCTTAAGTGATGTATATTCAGCATAGACAATTGCCATTTCATCATTTAGCATGTCAACATTTGCAACCTGAGGACAAAATAATCCTAAAATAAAAAATTATTTAGTTTTCTTTCTATATATGGCTCCTCATCTCATTAGTAGATGAAGTTGTTCTTGCATATATATATAACAAAAGCTTCATGAGTTAAGGACTGGGAGAGATCACTTCCTGATCACTGTCATGATGTGGGGATCACAGACTCAAAGTGGGGATATTGATTACATTTATTACTAACAGAATCAGAGCAGGAGAATGAGAAGTAAAATAAATCTCAAAAACACCTCCCTCCATCCCTCCCTCCTTCCAAGTTCTACCTCCTCCCCCCTCAGCATTGCAGGGAGATGGGGAATGGGGGTTATGGTCAGTTCTTGTTTCTGCCTCTGCTGAGGGAGAGGAGTCCTTTCCCTGTTTCCTGTGGGGTCCCTCCCATGGGAGATAGTCCTTCACAAACTTCTCCAGCATGAGTCCATCCCACAGGCAACAGTTCTTCACAAACTGCTGCAATACGGGTCATTTTTCCATGGGGTGCAGTGCTTCAGACACAGGCTGCTCCAGCTTGGGTCCCCCACAGGACCACAAATCCTACCAGGGAGCACTTGCTCCAGTGTGGGCTCCTCTCCCCACAGGCTCCAGCATGGGCCTCCCATAGGCTCACAGCCTCCTTTGTGCATCCGCCTGCTCCAGTGTGTCTTCTCCACAGGCTGAGCTGGGTCTCTGCACCCCAGTGGTCCTCCATGGGCTGCAGGGGCACAGCTGCTCCACCATGGGCTGCACCACGGGCTGCAGGGCCTTTGCTCTGGCGCCTGGAGCACCTCCTGCTCCTCCTCCTGCACTGACCTTGGTGTCTGCAGAGATTTTCACATGTTCTCACTCCCCTCTTCCCTTGCTGGAATTTTCATCTGCACAATAACTTTTTTTTCCTTCTTAAGCATGTTATCACAGAGATGTTACTGTCATTCCTGATGGGCTCGGCTTTGGCCAGTGGCGGGTCCGTCCTGGAGCCGACTGGCATCGGCTCTGTTGGACATGGGGGAAGCTTCTGGCAACTTCTCACAGAAACCACCTCTGTAGCCTCCCCCCGCTGCCAAAACCTGGCCACAGAAATCCAATATGTATTGGAGGGATTAACCGAATTCTGTATCCGTGCTTAGTATCTATGCACTTCAGAAGAATATGGGATGAATGCTGACAACCAAGATTTTTTATTTTGTATGGTTTCTCTCCTGTCTACTTTGCTGGAAAACTTGTTAGCGCAGTGTTCTCCAATTAAAGTAGAGAATTCTTTTCTTGTTAATCCCTCTTTTTTTTTTTTTCCTCTCTATTGTAATGAAAAACTGCTCACAGTTTCTCACCTGGGCTCTCAGAGAGTTTGGTATGTTCTACTGTTATTAAATTCATGTCCTGGTGGCAAATTGTGTCACCTCCATTCTTTCTGAGTGGTCAGAAATCTCCTTTTATTAGCAGCATTGATCACATTTACATTCCATGAGATGAACTTTTAAGTGCATCTACACTGCGTTTTTTTAAAAACAGAAGGACTAGTCTTCCCATCACCAGTAAATCATTTTAACTGTTAAGGGTTATACAATCACTCCACAAATGACTTAGTTTTTAAACAAAAAAACCCAAACCCAAACAAACAAAAAATTGAAGGAATTTTGCTAAGCTGAAGCAGATGTATTTGCAAGCCCCATCATTATAGATTGTTGAAACTGAGGTCTCATTGTTAATTAGAAACTTTAAATATAGATTAGTTAAAGCTTTCTTAGTCATGGCCATCTACAAAATTGTGGATGTCAACATATTCCTTTGACATGTTAACAGGTTGCCAGATTCTTGTGTGTTGGATTGGGAGAGCCATTCAGTAGAGGCTTTTACAAGTTGTTTTGGCAGTAAAAATGCAATTTTTAGGGAATCATACTTTTGTATTTATTCATGGCAGGGCCACATGCTTTCTCGCTTGCTTCTGAAGTGCCTCATAGCCTGGGGCCTGACTGAAGACTAAATTTGGCACATTCAATGTAAAAGCACCTGTAAGCTCAGATAAATGTAAATGTTTTTATTTTTTCTTTTTGCCTTTCATATTTACACTTTTCTGAAGTGCCATGTTTTTTGGACTGCTTTTTCCTAGAAGAAAGTAGTGATGGGAGTTTCATCTGCTTTTTTGTTGCTTCAGTATATCCAGCCTATTTTAACTCTCTAAAAATCTCAAGCAACTGATCTGTTTGCTTTAAATCAAATGTCTTACTTGAATTATTGCTCTGTATTGGTGAAGAAAGTTTCATGCTGTGCCCAAATTAGAAAGACATTGAGAAACTTTAAACTCCAGGCTGGCAAAAGCACAGTTTTCCAGCAACACACATGTACCAAGCATCTGCACATAGATCCCATTGGATCTCTGAAGGTGTCCCCTACACAAACGACGCAGATCATTAGCAGTGTGAACTCAGTTCGCAGTAAATGCAGGACTTCACTGTTCCAAAAAGTAGAATCCATTGTGTGGCAGAACAAAAAGTAGGGGTAGGAGGAAGTTCTGAATCATGGTGTATGATGATCAGGATATTTAAAGGAGTATGAAAAATTATGAGTATTTTTCAGATGTGCAGCTTTAAGGCATTATTACATAAAAATCATGATTGCTGGGCCTCTGTCCATAAAAGATAAAATTATTAGGTTCTTTTATTATTTTCTTTATAAAAGAAGGCAAATAAACTTTGTGTCGGGGTTTGTAAGGCTGAATAAAAGGTGGTTGTTGTGAACAGAGTAAAGAACTTGCTTTGTTTCCAAATTCAAATTAACTTCATTTGTCTGAGAACTTAGATTCTTTTGTAGGCATGTTATTTTATAAACACTCACAGTATGCATTATGCGAGTATTTTAAAAACCACAGCCCCAGACTTACTGTAAGACAAAGTTAAAATGCTGATTTAAATAAAATATTTTTTAACTTAAGAAAAACACAAGACTTGAGTTTTGTTGATGGATATAGTTTTATCTGCATTTAATAATATTTTAGAATTCTGACAATTGCACACGATTTTTTTTTCAGGATGCAAGACATGCTGCAGAAGGAGAAATATATACAAAACTTAACCAAAAAATAGATGAATTTATTCAGATTGCTGATTATGATTGGACAATGTCTGAATCAGATGGAAGAGCCAGTGGATACTTAATGGACCTAATTAACTTTTTAAGAAGCACGTTTCAAGTTTTTACTCATTTACCTGTAAGTGTTCAAAATTAAATTTAATTTCAAACTATTTCAACATCATTTTATTTTAATACATGAAGATTTTGAGGATAGATATGGTTTTTGAATTGTGCATATGCTTGCAAGATGTATTTTTAATTTTTTTTCAGCACAGGAATATTGTCATATGTGTTTCAGTATATTGGTGATGGTTACCCATGGGAATACAAAGAAAATACTTACAAATACTTTAGTAATATTGTTACCAACAACTAATTTATAAATAATGTAAGAACTCATACAGTTTTGTAGAGCATCAGATGGACTTTTTAGTTAAGCATCTTGGTTTTCTGTATACGTGCACTGATTCAAACAATGCAGAATTGGTGCTAATCCTGCATTTGTGCATCAGATTATGGAGGTTTTGTATTCCCCAAGGTTTTTAGCTAAATAGTTTTGATCATAAGAAGTCATTTGATTCTAGTGAACTGAGCTTCCTTGAAATAAATCCTTGTTTGTATTCAAATATATCCTGTGTTATTTTGTCCCAACAAAAAGGGTACTGTTAACTTGTCTTATGCATGAATTGTTACATTCTGTTGTCTGATTTCCCCTTGCTTCAAGACAAAAAAGACTGCTTCCAGTTTGGTTTATCATCGTAATAGTTTATAGCTTTATAGGTTGGGAGTGACTTCAGTAAGTCATTCAAGCTACATCTGCTTTTCATCAGCTTGTCCTTGGTTGCTACAGTCACACTGATGTCTGAGTGCTTTGCCCACATGCAATGCTTGTAAAGAATAAGTCCTCGAGGCACAGAATGTTTTGAGGCTTCAGACTGGAAATAGTCTGAATAATAATTTCTTTATGTGCACAGCAAGGTTTTGAAGTTGCTGGCATAGTGGGTTTATCTGGTCTTCCAGATTATGTGTGAAGAGGCTGTGATTCTTCAATCTCCTGTTCTTTTAACTGACTCAAAGACATAACCCCACCCAAAACGTATCATGTGATATTGACTGTGTTGTGTGAGGCATGTGCTTCTGTGCCAAATCATTGGAGCGTTTTTTGATTCAGAATAAGTTTGTTAGATAGTTAATTTCATAATAACTCAGTATACAAAGCAGCGTGAACAAAAGGCACTGCTCCTCTGTGGTTATATGCATTTTGTAGTTAAGGGTTGTGAAGTTTGTAGAGCAGGATGTACAGACGTCTGCCATGAATGTAATGTGTTAAGAGGGATGGAAAGAAGCAGCTGTGGCATTAGGACTTAAAAATTGTAGAAAGAGTAGAAATATGTGCCTGGGGGCACAAGTCAGCCTTTGGAGAAAGGTAGTTCCTGTGAAGAGGCTATTCTCTAATTTCAAACTCTGGTCAGGTACCAGGCAGGATGTAGAACTATATGGACAACTAATCTGCTCTGGCAAGAGGTTTCTTATAATTTTTTACTTATCTTGTATCTCGTTTCTTATTCTACCTTGGCCAGTTGTAGAAACATACAGTCCTATGGATGTTGTGTGTGAGCTGTGGAGTTTATATGAAAAGGTGTACACAGTTGCATTATGGTAATTCTGATTAGACTTGTACTAGTAAGTTACTTTCATTAAGAGAAAATTTATAGTAAAAGCATTTTCAAAGATTAGCCCAGAACTTGATTCCATAGCTCATTAAAATAGTAAGTGCTTTGGAGTGCTAAACTAAGCTAGATTCTCCTATGCCATAATTAAGATTTGGAACAATTTTAGAATTAATTTTCATCAATGGATTACTCCAAGAATGTCACTGTGTCATTTCCATAATAATTTTTGTATGGCTGGCAGAAACATTCCTCTGCTCCAAATAGTTTGTCAGAACTTTTATGTAATTAGAAATCAAAGAACAAAATTCCTAGCCACTGGCCCTAATTCTAGTAAGGAAAAGAGTGGGACGAGTAGAGGAATCTCTTCTATTCTACCTTAGCATACCTGATGGTGTTAGAGGGCATTGTGCCAGGGCTGGGGACAGTGTGGCTGGTTGGCCACACTAGTTCTCTGTAGTCACACTCAAGGGTCTTTCTCTTTGGTATTGTTTCAAATGCTACTCTTCTTGCAGAACTGTTAAAATATGTTCTTTAACAATTTTTTTTGCTGTGATTCATTTGGCTCCTGTCGGTAGAATGTCGTTTTATTTTAGCTGTGTGTGTAAGCTGTGTAAATGCACAGGGATGCGTCTCCTTTTGTGCTTCCATGTGGGGCTGTAATGAAGTATTTCTGTACCAATGTAGGCATAACTTTTCAATAATACATCTTATGTTGTGTATCTGTTTTATGCAATTTGTATTATTTTTATTGGAATGTTAGAGCTTTAAATCAGGTAGGCCATGATCTCAACTCTACTGAACCTGCACACAAAGTGGCACAACTTAGTTGGAGTCTGATATCTCTGTTGAATCATGGGAAATGTCTTGTGTCTCCAAAACTTTTTTCTCCCCCCCCTTCTCTTAAGTTTTTCATCTTAGTTTTCTCCTCTGTGTTTGTTTACTGTAATTAGGAAGCAATATTGGAAAAGAAAATAGCTTTATTCCACCCTAGAGTTATATTGCCATTAGATTAATGTTAAAATTTATTAATGAGTCATGTTACATTTAGATTCTTACTATCCTCGACCATTCTAAGCCTTGCTTGAACAAAGTATGTTAATGGCATACAGATAACCTCTGTAAGCCAAGGTGTAAGAGTTTTGGAATATGTTCTTTCTTGTAATGAAAACTTTCTGGAAGGGCATTTCAACAGACACTTTGTCATTTGAAGTTTGCTACTTTGATATTTTGGCATACAGTTCCTTATTACAGAAAAAGGTATTATTGCCAGATTAGTAGTATTTAAATTATAATCTATTTGTTATGCCTCAACAAAATACTGTGTAAATTCACAGGTTTAAAAAAAATAATTTAAGGAATTCTGTAGCTATAATTGTTCTTTTTGTGAGATTTTTCTTACCTGTTATTGCTACCAATTTTTTATTCTTTTTTTTTTTTTTGAAGTTGACAGTACATCTTAATTTTTTTGTTTTGATTGCCTTACTGGTTTCCTTCTCAGAATAACAACAATGACCATGCAGCTATGTCGGTAAGTAGATGCAAGATGAAGAAAAAGCATGTGAACAGAAAAACTATGAACTGCCTGCAGGCTTATTGCTTCAATTTTTAATCATTTAATAAAAAGACCCTTTCTGTTTTGCTGATGACTTGCTGTGTACCTTGTGTGGTTGCATGCAGGGATCGAGTTAATGGCTAACATTGGGCTTTCGTACACTGGGACAGACAGCAGGAGTCCTAAAAACCTTGCAGAAGGTTGATGGGATGTGTCTTGCATCCCAAATGAGGTAATTTAGAGGAGACTATTAGACCTTTTGAAAGAGGGGTCAGGTATCAAAATTACAGCGATGAGACATGCATACAGAATAAGGGTAGAGTGATAGAGCTGAATAAAGAATCAGCAAAAGTTCCATCGTTTCTCTGCTACCTCTGCCTGGGGTCAAAGGAATGTGTGTGCTGGTGTTCTTTATTTGCTTTTTTAAAATTTTTCAAAGAAGATGATGCATTGCATTTAAGAATTCTTCCATCCCCTGATTATTTTCATGTCATTTTTTTTTATATAAGGAGTTCATTTTGATTTGGCATAAGCATTGCCATGATAACGAAAGTGATGAAGTTAATATTACTAAATTATCAAAATGTGGAGAATGGATCTAGCAGTGGGGTCCCAAGTTGTTAGGATCCTAGAGCACAGGAGTTACAGGTGGAGTTATGGAGGTCAAGTATTTAGCCTGTTAAGTAGAAGACTGCAGACAGATCTAGTGGCAGCCTACAACCTCTTGAAGAACAAAACCAAAACTGATGGAGCCAAACTCTTCTTGGTAGGACTGACAAATTCACACATGGCTATGGTCACAGATAGAAGCTCAGGAGGTAAAGCTTCAATATTAGAGCAAAAGTTTGCATGAAGAGAGTGGTGTGGTATTGAAGGAGTTTACAGAGAGACATTGTTGAATTCCCATCCTTGGTGATTTTGAAGCCTTAGCGAGGAAAAAGGACAATGGACCTGAACCAGTGTTGGCAATAGTCCTGCTCCAAGTAGAAGGTTGGACTAGATGATGTTGGTGGTTCATTCCTATGAGCATTTCTATCATTTGAATACTCAGTGTCATGTTGAACTGTCGAGGTAATAGGTGTCATGAGCACTATGAGTATTGAATATTTTGTGTAGAAATACTTCCTGTTAATGTTGCATAGGTCTCAGTCTGCTGGTTATGCCATGACTAAGGACTAGCAGAATTTCAGCAAAGCAGAGCACAGAAGCTGTGTGGAATTTGGAAGGTTATAATTTGAGAGTTATGCAGTTTTTAATGGTTCTGTTTTCTAAATTCATTAGAATTAAGTCTTTTGAGATTATATTTACATCCTATTTTAAGTTTGTGTTGCAGTTTATAGTACCATTAGATGCTCTGAATCAAAAAGCAAATTAAAATTTCATTATACAGCCATTCATCTCCTGAAATAAATTGGCTGATCAAATTTTTATTAAGGACCTGCCTTTTTTTAAGTTTAATTTTGAACTGTTAAGGAAAAATGTTACCTTCTAATTTCAGATCAGGTAATTTGAAATTATAATGGGTCTGTATATAAGTGCTTTTAATCTAAGTTTAGAATTAGCTGAAATTTTATTCTAGGTATGTCCCTTGTCAATACAAATATAATGCAAATACAAAGTTAGTACTGGACAACTCTTTGGAAAAAAGTGGCCATTGAAAAACAACAGTTACAAATTACTTTCAATTAGGTATTTTTCATTGTTTCAGTAGCATTTGGGGCAGAGGCTGTAGGTAAAATTAACTCTTAAAAATTCCACTAGTGCTTTTAGTATACTTGTATTTTATCAATAGTTCAAAAATTGGATTTAGCTCCGACTGATAAAATCTGTATGTTTAATTTCTTTGCATTTTCAGAAAGAATGACATTTTCATTTCATATTATTAAATTAATTCTTCAGCTTAACGTCTTAGATTTCTAACAGATAAGTTTTGTTATTTTCTTTTTATGCTGAGGATGGCAGTTTGTGTTATTTTATTGTTTCTGTGATTGGCAGCAAAAGTCTAATTTCACAGCTTGCAGTGGGGGCGGAGGGGTGGTGGTTTTCTGCAACCATATTCAAAAACTGTCAATCAACAGCCTTCACAGGCTACTTAGAGAATGAGTTTTCTTACTGATTTCTCCAAATGCTGCTTCATGCTGTCTTTGATTGGCACAGCCTGGCAGGGAGGATGGATGAATCTGTCACTGGCTGGTTAATTGTGTTGCTGGTCTCAGCCTGACATCAGGTCTTTGACTCCTAAGTGGCTCAATACAAAACAAATTAGCAGATTGTAGTCATATTTCTCATTCTATATGCTTTGACTTTGTTGAAATGCAGTCCATAAATCATATTGACTGACACCATAGTGAATGATGAAAGCTGCTTTTGAGACAGCTAGCATGGGTTTTAGAAAGCAGCACCGCGAAGGTGCCGTGGAAGGATGCATATGGCTGACCCTTTGGGAATTCCTAGGAGCCAAATGTCTCTTTACTACAATTGTTCTTCGGAGAAAAGCTTTTGGGTCCTATAAAAAAGGATTTAATATGTCAGCAAATTCTCTTTACAAGCTCCTTTGAAATATAAGAAGTTTGTCTAAGGGTTTTCTCTTTTTACAAACTTGTATTTCAGCAAAATGTGAAGGCTGGGTGAAAAAACCAGTTTCCTTTAACACTGTTAGCAGGTGTTTTTGCTTATAGAATAGGGTCCTTGTTTCCTAAACTTTACATTGGTTGAGTGGAAGAATAGGTTTTGTAGACACCAGCAATTAGCATAGGCACAGCAGAGACAATAGTAGTGTCTCCAAATGGGAGGCAACTGGGGAGAATGTGAGAAGCCTGCTGAATCTCTGCATGCTATTGAATATAGGTATTTAATTGCTAGATAACCACGGCCACCCCCACCCCCCTTAAAAATTAATAATAGTAATTAAAAAAAACCCAAACAACAAACTGGTAAATAAAAACATCAATAATGTTTTAAAACTAACTGGGATTTAATTCTGGAAAATAAATGTTATTGCTATGTTCATGAATCCTTATGTTTCCTCTTCAAAATGCTGTATGAAAACAGGGTGAGGAACTGATTAATTGGTAGATGGTGGAAATTCGGAGACGGATTTTTAACTAGATCTCATTTTTCAAACACAAATTTTAATTTCATCTTTTCTGAGTATCATACATCCAACGTATTTTGAATTGGGAAGCACTGAATTTTGAAGAGGATAACAGTATAGTTCACATTTATTTCAGTTAAAATTCAGCATTTTGAGAGGCATGTGTAGCTTCATTTTTTCTCTAAATTTGAGAATATTGAGTGATTTTATTGAGTAAGTATTAACTGTGTATAGTAAACTTCTATTATTTTTTGATGTCATTTGAACAATAAGCCTGTAGTTCAAGTTACATAGTTGGAAATAGTTTATATGTTAGGATGTTTCCATTTTATGAAATGTTAAAATAAACATTAAATGTACATGTATTAATACTTATTTAAAGTCCAAGTGGCTTTAACCATGTCATTTCTGTATTGTAACCATTACCTTGTGCTCCAGTACTATTGATATTTGCCAGATTGTAACAATTAACTACACAAGCTTGTTAGAAATATAAAATTCTGTCTTTTATTGAAGATAACAGAGGAGTACCGATTGTTTGCATATGAAATAAACTGAATGTTAAAATTTTTTGTGACAACCTATTAATCTGGTTGAACTTTTATTACATTATAGTGGCAGCATAAATAGGACATGGAGCTGATTTGATGGAGCAGTACATTAAACAGAGATGCACTAGTTGTTCCATTAAATCAAAATGACATTTCCATTAAGTATTTCAAATCTACTACACTGTAATTACATGAACTGTGGCCCACTGATTCCCGTTCTCACCTCCTTTTTTCCTTCCTTTTTCCCCTATTTTTTTTCTTCTCCACCTCCTCCCCCCGCAATTCCTGTTGGTATTGTTCTGCTTGGGGAATAGAGCTACGTGTCTCCCGGTGTAATTACCATTGGATTTGGGAGACTTTTAAGCATGCTGTTCTTGCATTGTTTCTTACATTCCTTGTTGCCAGTTCATCTATTTTGCTCAAAAATGTTATGTGCTTTTCTGAGATTTTCAATTAAGAAACTGACATCTCATTTTAGATATAAAGCTCCTAACAGTTCAAGGTGTCCTACTGCTAAGGAGGTATTAGCAACAGCCATTTAATGTTTCAGTGTGAACATGAGGAGAGTTGAAGGCTTTCCATTGTGTTCGCTACACAATTTGTTAATTACCTTTTAACAAATAATGGATTTTTAAAGTACAAAATATTTGGGGCCAAATCTGCTTTCTGTTATGAAAATTTTCTGTCAATTATGTGAGCTAGTTGAGTTATTAAGGATAAGATCTGGCTCTTCAGAAGCTGGAGCAGAACTTTCCAAACTTTTTGGGACAGTGAACTGCTGTCTGTTATAATCTTTCATTGCTTGTACGTGTTTGTGGGATCAACAGTGAATTGCTTAACCTGACTTTGCAGAAAACAGCTGGGGAGCCATTGGTTTAGAGAAACAGGTGTCATCACTTCACTGATGGATAGAAGTAAAAAATAGTGGTGTGTGCTCCAGTAGCTGTATTACATAATTGTGATTTATTTTGTGCGTGTTGTTACCTTTGTTTTAATATACATTGTAACATAGACATCACTTGAAAAGCGAGGTTTAAGTACATTAAACTACAGAGATTCATGTAGTTGCATTTGAAAGCCAAGATCGTTCTGCTTTAAAAGATGGCAGTGCTATGAATAGAATGGTGCCATCTGGTTCAGTATCTGGTCTTAAGTGGTTTTCTTAGCTTTAAGGTGGAATTTCATTATCTTTCAATTTTTCTGTACTAAATTTTTAATAATTGATTATGAAGTTAATGTCTGACTTTGTGTTTTGTTTTTTGGTCTCATGTTGGAAAATTTGTCTCAATTACATATAGATGATAAAGAGCAATGTTACTAGTGAGACTGTGATTGGGAAATTATTTCTATATTGTACAGCAGAGGGCTACATTTCATTTTGTAAGTAGTTGATTATTGGCAGCACTGATTTATTAAGCGCTGAAAAGATGATGGATAAACATGAATATTTTAAATAATTTAGCTACAAGCTTTGAGATGGAATTCAAGAAATTAAAGTAACAATTATTAGCACAAGCTATTATGAGAAATGCCCCAACTCATAGCAATCATTTTTGTTTATATAAAGTTTGGGAGGTTTTTATTTACTATTGTTAAAAATATGCAGCATGTTGGTTTTCATAACATTCTTGCTTTCATTCTGTTTGGGTTTAAAATATTTGAATAAAACCACAAAGCTATTCATATCTTCATATGCTTCAGCAACTTATAATGTTTTGGAAAAGTCCTTGTATTCATGAAAACTGTTGGATTTATGGAAGAAATATCAATAATTGCTTTGACATATATTTAATCTAGTTATTCATTTGATCTAATAGAAACAAAGCTAACATGTCAGAGAAATAACAGGAAGTGTGATCTCTTTCCTAATCTAAGTCCTGTATCATTAAGACTTTGAGTGTATATTGAAATCAAATCAGACAAGTAGTTCTTTAGTGACATATCATTTGTTTCTATCTTAAAACCTATTGCTTTTTCTACTAGGGAAAAGTGGCCCAGACAGCTTGCATGTCAGCCTGCCAGCATCTTTCAATGTCCCTGATGCAGATGCTATTGGACAGTGAATTAAAACAAATAAGCATGGGAGCAATTCAGCAGTTTAATTTAGATGTGATCCAGTGTGAATGTAAGTATATATTCCAACCTACATGTCTTAACACTGAAAAAAGTTAGATAATGTAAGTTATCTTTTTCCATAATGTACTAAAACTTTGTCTTTTATTAAATGATTAATATGACAGTATATCTTCTTGTAAAAATATTTATAAGTATGTTAAAATTTCTGGGAATTTTTTTATAAAGTTTTTTTTTTAACTCAAGTGTGTGATTGAAACATACATTGTTTTTATTCCCAATGGGATCATAATCACTGTATCCAGTAAAGACAATAGTTTAGTACAGAATTGCCCAAAACTTCAATATAAATATTATGTTGAAATTGTTAAGGAAAAAAAAAGGTCAAATGTCTGTGGAATTTTAATTTTTGTTCTTGAGTTCATCTATTATGGTACAAATTTTAAATGTGCTGTTACACGGGGTCTTCTTACTCCTAAAGCTGCTACTGCCTTACTCACCATACAGAATACTAGTACTCATTTAGTGTACATCAGATGTTGTTTTATTCTCACCATTTAAAATATGGCATCAAAGTTATTTTATAAACTGGTTCAAGTTCAATCCAGCACTGAAGGCAGGATTAATTACCTCATGTTTTGCATAGAGCTCATAGTTGAGGGCGAGCTCTTAATCTGTATGAAGGAAGTTAATTCTGTGAATATAGTTTTAATTGTTTTATAGTTGATGACTGAGATACAGTGGAAAGACTGACTAGTGATTTTTTCAATGCATATTTTCAGATTCTTCTGGTGTGTTTTTTTCCAAAGTATCTTTTCTATTATGTATTTGAAGCATGGGTCTCGGTGATTTTGGTGACAGCTGTATAATGGGGCAGTTCTATAAGTTGTATCCTGAGGTTTTTAGTTTGGATATGTGAAAAAAATTGATGACTACTCAATTAGAAGCCACCTATGGGAGACTGGAAATTTGATTTCAAGCAATTTGATTAGCATCACAAAGGATTCTTGTGGGAGTCCAGGGACAGAGTTAAGGGGCATTTTTGACATTATAACCATACATTTGTCTTTCCTTCTCCTGCCTTTGTTACATTCCAGCTAAACTCTATAACAGGTAGAGCAGGCATCTTTCTGACAGTCCTTCACTATCCAGCCCTAAGGCCTTTCAGTGCATGGAATGAACTGATGGGATTATCTGAGTCAGATTGAAAAAGTATTTGTGATTGTGACATTAAAATTTGTCTCATGATTGTACAAGTTGACCAAACGTATCATGGTTTGACTTCTTTTGCTTTTAGTACACTTGATGTTGCAAATTTAATAGTCTTCTTGTCAGGTATGTGGATAGGGGTATGTGTTTGTTCATTTGTCTAGTTTTCTAGATGTAAAAAAGATCCCAGTTGTAAAAACAGAAATTACATAGTATTCGTAATACTGATATCATAATCATTCATCTAGACAAGCTGAATTAGGGTACCCACTGAACAGTCATCTGCTAGTGTAACAGTTAAGAAAACTTACCCATTACCAAATTATTCAGTTTCTAATATTTAAAATATCAGCTGTGAACAACGCAGTACTCCAGTACTCTGTATAGATTAACCAATTCACTATTTCACTCTGGGAGCATATGGCATAGACAGGACATGACAAAGCTTGGGCCAAAATAAGACATTTTCAGAAAGCTAGTAACCTGAAGACTGAAACACTTTCTTTCCACCACTGTGCAACTTTTAGCATGTGCTGTACAAATGCAAATAGAATAAGCTTTATTTCTTCCTTTGTGCAAAGCTTTTCAAGCATGTTAGATAAAAAAATTGGTTTTGCACAGAAACCCTTTGAATAGTTTAAATGTAATTATGTAATTATTGTCAGGATAGTATGTGGCAACAGACGACATTTTGCAATCTGTGGAATAAAGGATTGACACAAGATTTTGCTCAGACAGCTTTGCCGATGTGGTTTCATTCATAAGGTCCATCACAAGCACATTCCAGGCCTCGCTGTGATGCCTGTGATTTATGTTCTTGTTCATCACCCTCCCCCAGCTTTATTCTTTGATGCTTTGGGATTAATGGATATGACAGTGACATTTCAATTAGTGCTTAGAGTGTGCATATAATTCACAACTGTTGGGTAGTTTTCTACTGTATTGTATACATGAGTTTGACATTTTACTTCTAGACACAGTAGAGTATACTCATGCATTTTGAACTGTGAAGTTAGGTGAGATGTAGAAAGTTATGAATATCTGAAGATACATTTTTAAAAATTCTTGGCAATATTCTAGATATTTTTTCTGATCTTTAACATTGTAATTTTATTCTTTCTTGTATGAACTGGAGAGATCTAAATAAAAGCAGAAAAATGTGATTACCTGTCAGGTTTTTTTCTTTTCCATTAAAAAACAATCAACAGTCCAACCAACAACCCAACGATCTGCTAATGAGCAGCAATCTGTTAAAGTCAGTAAGTGCTGAAGTTCTTAGTCTTCGCAGTGAATAGGTAGAATGATAAGTGGACTTCCAAGAAATGAAGGTGGAAGGGAAGGAAGTGATCTGGTGGTGAACTGCGATTTCATTATCCTGCACTAAATTTCTGTGCAGTGTAGTACCTATAGTACCTAACTTTAAAGAGCAGAGCAGAAAATCTGGAAGCATCTGGTATTTTTGCTTAACAATAGTAATAGCATCAGCTGGTCTTCTTTAAGGATTCATTTAAAAAAAAAAAGTGATCTTCTTGCTCTTCTTCTAACAAGTTTTTTGGTTTCCTTGCAAACATTCCAAAAGCTTTCAGTTTGATTTTAGTTTGTCCTGTTCTAATTGAAGTATTTCTCCACTCTCTCTACATATTTTATAGCCTGGAGCAGTGTTTTACCTCCATATTTTACACCACTCTTTATCAGTGGTTATCTTCCAGTAGGGTGATTAGGATTCTTGGAACAGTGTTCAGAAAACAGAACATACAGGTTCCACTGAATAATATCCAAAGTATAGTCTTTTGCTTGGACATCGCATTTCAGTTCTCCATTTTCAGGAGGAAAATGGATTGGGAAAGGGAGGCTATTTGCTATTTCTTGAAGATAAAAGTCAAATGTGGGCTGCTGTATCCCACTTTACAAGAAGAAAGGTGTGTATAATAAAAGAATAGCTTTTCAGAGACACCATGCAGATCTACATACCTTACATCAGCTTTTTATTAAGGAATTAGAACTTGTCAGAAATTCTAATTTTTGGAAGAGCCAGATGTGATTTTTATAATTTATGCATTTTAACACTGCTGAATTGTGAGGCAGGATGAATTGGCAGACTGAAATATGTTTGAGTGGGTGTCTATCTTCACCTAAATATGATTCTGTGCAAGGATGAAAAGTTTTGGGTCCTGCCTATAAATGAACATGGGTTAGTGAAGAATTAGTGCCAAGCAGGATGCTGTGTATCTTCCTTATCAGCCCTACATAGGGCTTCCTGACAGTCCCTCCTTTTTCATCCATTATGTGGAGAGCTGCAGTTTCCAAGAGAAAGTGGTATCTTGACCAAAGTGCTCTCCGTGGAGTGTACACAAAGGTAATCTCCAGGTGGGCATGCCGGAAGCTGGGGAACCCAAATCCTGTTTTTCCATGAAAAGGCACTGTATTCTCCTCTGGAGGCCCCTCACTTTACCTGCCACCTCTTCCCTCTGGGAAGCCAGGTTAACTTAACTCACTTGAGACCATCCTTCATCTGCCGGTCACATATGGCAGCACGGAGTGAGGGGAAGCAGCCGATCTTGCTGGTGCTGGGGCCAGGGCTGGGGGCTGCTGCCTGGCCAGCTGGCAGCTCCCTCAACAAGGCTCCCCTCCAGGCGTGTTTGAACAGCTGGAGCATCCAACAGGGCTGCAAAGTGGCTGCTGGCTGCTGAGATTGTCACCTGATTCTCCACTCTTCCTTTAAAAATACATTTGTACCTTTACTGTCCTGCCTGTGAATCAGTGCTATGAGACTGAAGTAAAACTGTCCTAATTTAGCTTTTGATTCGAAGTCTGGACTCTAGTTTTTAATTTCTGCCATTGAGTGGCAAAGCTGTTTGTCAGGAATTAGGTACAGAATTCCGAGACCAGCAGAAGGGCACAACCAGATGATGTCTAAAAGTTGGGGTTTGAGAGACTAAATGAAGAGACCTGGTAATATATCTAGATTTTTGTGGAAATTCAGTACAATTTACAGGGAAAGAAGTCTTAAATTCCATTTAGCAGACACGGCCTTTTTCTTAAGATCTCCATTAACGCACACACACATATATATAAAAATCACATATATCCTGTACACAAAATATAATTAAAAGATCAAAGCAAAATCTTCAAAAGAAAATGGACTGAAATAATCTTTACAATATTTACATTTAACATTATAGTGTATGTGTTACCTCCCAGCCTGTTTTTGTGTTACTACATATTTTTTTCATTAGATCCTACCTTCTTTATATTCCTGAACTGCTTGTTATACGAAGTATGTTGAGATTCTACATATTGAGGACACACATTGTGCCAAAGATCTTGTTCTGTATATACAGGAAAGGTCTACACAGTATCAACAAAATGAAAGGAGAGAAGATATTAACAAAAATCTTGTGAATACCAGATTGATGTAATGTGTATTTTCAGCTGATCTTTCCCAGACATTTAAGTTTGTGATTCAAACTGCCAAGCAGCCAATTGTTTCTCCCTAAAAATAACCGTTCAGTGGTGATCTTTGTATTTCATTCTCCTTTATGATAAAATTCCTGAATGCTTTTATGCACAGTAAAACAACCAAGCAGCCCCCTACCCTTCCAAATCCTCTTTAAACCTAGAATGATTGTAGGGGGTGAAGATTTTAAAAGATGTATATATGACAATGTTTCATTACTATCTGGAAAAGGACCCTTAGGACAAAGACATTAAGAATGTTAATCCTGTTCTTATAATATCTTCCTAAAATGCTGTGCAGTAGAAAATATTTAATTAGCTTTGTAAAATTGTTAGCAAACTTAAAAGCCCTGAGCTGAGGGCGGAGGGGGAACTGTCTGACCGTTACCATAAGTAGATTATCTTTTTGCCCTTTGAACTCATGAAATTGTAATAATGAAACAAATTCTACTGTAGTCACCTGTCAAAGTGATCCAAATGTGAGAATAAATGCTTGTGCTATAATGAGTGTCCCTGATGTTGTAAATGCATTCACTATATAAAATTCTAGGTAAAGAGAACGAAACTTATACAATAATTAAGTTTGGTACATTGCATGCTTCTTGTTCTATAACTGTGATGATAGTAGGTACTATGTATAGAAACTAAATCATTCTGCATTATTTAATGCATTAGGATAAATTCCAAACTACCTTAGCCAGATGAACTGCAGAAAAGATGCAAATATTTACCCTGTGGCATGTAAGAGTATCCCACTGTAGGAAGGTACCTCCTGAACTGTGTAGTGCCAATAGCTAACTGAAACGATTTTCCACAGGTCACACTTTTCAGTCATATTTACTTTTCAGTTCTGTGGCCCTTTCTTTGCCATTGACCTTCCTTTTCCCAGTGCTACCATTGTGGAACTGGAGGAGCTCAGACTGTAGTGGAGGAAGCTGGTCTCAGTGTACTGTCTGTGAACAGAAAGTTATACAGAGTCAGGTACAGATGGGCCTTACCTTTCAAGAGTAGTAAGGCTTCTCCTTTCTGATTTAAGAGGTCTAGAAAAGACCCCTTCTGATCATCAGGCTTATCTTCCTTATTAGTGTGCTGCCATAGCTCACAACTCATGTATCTCTTTTTAGCTCTTTGCTATGGAGCTTTGCTTGGAGTTCCCTGCTATAGTGTGGTGTTCCCATTTCAAACACTGTGTTTGGCTGCCCACAGAGGCCAGCCTGGCTGTCCCTGAACAAAGGGTGGTCCCAGGGGCCATGAAATACCTGCAGAAGGCAGCCACGTGGACCTGCAAACCTTTAGCCAAGGCTATTCAGAAGGGTGCTTGCGTAGGCATGGACATCTTTTGTTGTTCTCTGGTTTGGTGGTTGTACAGGCTGCTTTCTTCTTGCTGCTTTTAAAGAGTTTATTATTAGAAAACTCTCTCTATAAAATGCTGAGTGTAGGATATGCTTTTTCTACTGGTTTTTATTTTTCTTAATTTTTATTTTGAAAGCGTCTTTGTGGTCGATTAAAATTCCCTGAAAACTCCCCTAGAAAGTTGGTGTTACTTATAAAGTAGGAAAACTAGACAATTTAGAATTCAGACTTGAATACAGTAATCAGTGAGCATTTGACAACTGCTATTAGTACTTGTCTGAGACATTACAGCTATCTCTCTAGGGCATTTGATTGCTATTTTTTATTTCTTTACTTGACGAAGAAGTATTACAGTTTAATTTATTCTCCTATTATGTGGCTCTCATAAAAAAATTTTTGCACTACTGTAATACAAGTAATAAATTCTGCCTCTGCTGGTAAAGCTGTTACTCTGATACTATATTCATCTGTTACTAAGCTATTCTTAATTATTCTGAGATGGTCTTATTAATTTCTTGTACCATTTAAGTAAGAGTCTGTATTTACAATTGTATTCCATATAATCTTTTTTGGACTTGTGAATAGTCTGTCTGAATTCATTAGTCTGCTTTAAGTTAAACCCATACAGTCAGAAGGAAATGGTCGAGGCCATTATTTTACCATTGTGTTAGCTCAGACACTAATGTTTTTCTGGATTTTACTTAATCCAAATTTTCTAACTAGCCATTTAAAAAAATATGTTAAGGATTTCATTGTACTACATGTTAGTAGGAGTCCATGTGGCATAGTAGAGCTTAGCTCTGTATCTGAAAATTTTTTGGATGCATATGTTCTGTTTCCTCTACCACTGAATGACCAGTTTCTCAGAGTTGGAAAAAAATGTTACCTTTCACTGCCTCAGATGATACTTCTCTAAAACTCTTGCCAGTAGTACCTACTTTGTTTTGTTAAGAGCTCTGACTGAAGGGCATAAGAAAAATACTTTTAAGTTCTTTTGAAATAAGATATCTTACCTGAGTGGTGATGTGGGGCAGTGGGTGTTTGTTATTAACTTGTGACTGGGATAATAACAACAAAAAGTGTATTTATTTTTTAAGTTTGGCATTTATTGATCATTTTCTGATTTAAACAATAGCTTTCTTTCATTACTGTGTTACCATTTTATGTATTTTGAATATAGTTTTGCCTTCCGATTTTGGCAGCCTTTTTTTGGGTTCAAAATGAGCAAAGTTCATTACTGACAAATGGGCTAAAAGGCGTGAACAGGCATTTCAGCTCTGTTCTGACTGTGGCACATAGAGCTTTCTACCAGTTGTCTACACATTAAACTAACTCCCACCTTAGTGTTCTTCCTTTATTGCTGTTTGGCTAGAGGTGAAGTTTTTATAGCATGAATGCTGTAACAAAAGCAGATGTTTGAAAATATGTTGACAACCATGGAATTGGTATTATTTTAAAATTCTTCAGTAATCGTGCACCTCAGGCCAAAAAATATGTTGGTTTCTGTGGTTGTAGCATTGCTACTGGTTAGAATTTTAAGTAAAATTTCTAGCAATACTCCTAAAGGTATTATTCTTTTGGATTACTGTAAAAATGATGGAAAAGTTGTTTGTTAGTTTGTTTAGTTTTAATCACTATGAGTTATTAGTTTAAACTAATCCAGTGAAACTAGTTAATGATAGCTAGCATTTATATTGAATAGAGCTTGATTTTCTGTTACATTTAAAAAAAAATAAATCTACATCCGTAATATTTTAACCTTTTTTTTCCAGTGTTTGCTAGTTCTGAGCCTGTGCCAGGATTCCAGGGAGACACCCTGCAGTTAGCTTTCATCGACCTCAGACAAGTAAGACACTAGTTTGGTGTTTTTTATCCTACTAATTTCCCCTTCTGACCAATGCTGAAGTTATTAAATTCAAGAACCTTTCATGTTTTTGCATTCCCATGTAATTAGTTGTGAAAAGCAGTTATTTGAAGTGTTATTAGTGGCACTATTCCCTGTAATTTAGCATAAAACTGTTTCTCCAATGTGTGGTTAGGGGGCACTGTGCTACTGGTGGTACTGTTACATGAATATTAGATTGAATTTTGGTCCTGAAAATTTTGTAAAGATCTCGTGATGCCTTTTTGCAAGAGTGTACATGTTATCCTGGTGTGTGCTGACCTGATTCCATTCTGAGCATTTGCTTCTGTCTGTACAACTACTCCCTGGATAGCAGAATCGGGCATGGTATTATTTAACATTTCCTTTCCTGAATTTGTTACACAGAATTCTTTCAAACTGTTCAAAAGCAGCTTTATTCCAGTTGGCTGATCTTTATTCTATATCAAATTTAATTCTAAATGCCGTAATATTGGAAGTGCTTTTCCACAGATCTTGCCAAAAGGAGGGTTTTTCCAGACCGAAATCTACTAAAAAATCTACAAAAAGCTTTGTAAATTTGGACACTGTATCCACCCATAGCAATTGATTTTCAAAACCTTTTCATGCTTGAAGTTAGCTTTTACAAAGGATTTATTATTTCACAAAATTGTAAGTATAAGTGTTATCTAAATAATTAAATTAATCATTAGCTGCTTTCTGCGGATGTTAGTGATATTTTTCAGCACCATTATGAGCCTGTCAAAGTCACCAGAAAAGAAGAGAAAGTAGAAAGAATTCCATACCAAATTATCTATGTAGTAAGAATATTTTTGTTTTTAATAGTTTAGTAGATTTTTCACAGCAAGATTATTAAAAGACATTTCGGAAGGGAAGATTCCTGAGGCAAAAGTATTCCAGTTTCTCCTAATAGTTAGAAAGGACTTCATTAAACTGTCTTCTTAAATGAAAAAGTTAAAAGGTAGAGTTGTCTGTTAAATTATCACAGTAATATATCAATGAACAGGGATAAGCGTGGACTACAAATCCTGAGGAGGGATTTGTTCATGTGATACTTGTACTTTAGGAGTTCCAGAATTCAACATGTAAAGATGCACTCTGCCAGACTTCAAATACCACAAGTTTTGCCTTGACTAGCGGCCTTCCTCTTTTGGATTCTTTTTTATTGTCTTTTTACTGACAATGTTAAAAATGATTAAACATCTTCAAATTTGTACTTAGATCATTTTAGTTGAAGGGAAAGAATGCTGAGAGATTTTGGCACGATTTCTGTCATCCACCTAAGTGGTATAAATCCTTGCAGAGTCTGCATTTGTTTCAGGGGAAATCATGATTTCCAGCTATGAAGGAGGGCCAGGTGTGTATGTACTTGCTAGAGGAAATAAATGGCTTTTTATGTTTTAAACACTAACTGTTGAGTATGTCACATAAGTAGGTATTACGTTGCTTATGACAACTCTCAGTTTATGTTAGCAACTTACAGTTCTCTCAAACACGTTATAGAGGATGCTCTGTATGTCATGAGTCTGATTTCAGATACATTTAAACAGGAAAGGTCTCTTTATTGGGTTGCAATTGAAGCTTGTATATGTAGAATACTTCTAGTATATTTGTTTTGGTTTGTTTTTTACTATATTTTTGTGTGTATCACCAAAAGGTATTGTAGGCACACGTTAAAAACTTTTATCATTTAGTAAGGATTTTCAATAGTTTTCCTCTTTTCCTTTTTTGTGATCCATTTCTATCTTAATAGGGTGGATGACAGTTCTTTTCAAGAATACTTAGAAAGGCAATAGAGCCTTTTTCAGAAAGTTCTTATAAAAGGTCATGCTTCTGTTTTTTAGTTTGAATTTGATACTTCTTCATGAATTGCAGGATATGAAAGATAAGGAAGTAGGTCCAGTGGTCAGGTTTTACCTGCCCACCCGGACTGTGCCCTGAGGTCAAACTCCTGATATTCGCTGTTTGGTACAGAGGAGCTGATGACAGGTAGGGGCTGATACAAGGGGGAAAGCTTGAACCGTATCAAAGCTAAAAGGCAGGAGATTTGGGACTCAGTGAGAGACTGTAGCTAAAAGATGGATCAGCAGGATTGCCCTCTTCTTAAAAAGCAGCTGACCTGCAAGGGAAAAGACTTTATCGTCCTGCCAATCACATGGTTGCTAATGGAAGCCAGTTATCTCAACAACAGCTTACTCTCTCTCTGCTGTACTAGTGCAATGTGTAAGATTAATGAGGATTGGGCAGTAGAATATTATAGCATGTTTTACTAAAGAAGTGAAGTCACTTACAAGGAGCCAGCTTGGAAGACAGAGGGAAGAGCTACACTTGGATGATTACCATAGAGGGAGGGGCAGCTTTGAAAAGAATTGACATAGGTATTTTCAACCTAACAGTTCCTGATCCTCTGTCTTTCCCTGAAGACAATGTATAGACAGCATGTTGTCCCCAGCAAGCCCACTTTCCTGCTTCCTTCTTCCCTCCACAGACATAGAGAAGCAAACACAAACAGCTGGCCTGAGAAACTGTTGTGTCTAAGAAGAGAACAGTAGGTAGTAGCAGGAAGCTCTTAAGAGACCAGGAATCAAGAAAGGGCAAGCACTTAACAGTGAGCCACCTCTTTCTCCTTATTCTATTCTGCATTTATGCTCTTGTCATACTTAACATGCTCCTTAAAGATCTTTATAATCTGAAAAAACCTTAGTCAATAAAGATTTCTGTGCTATTTCCATAACCACAGTATCTCAGCATCTTACAGAGGTGACTTGGTGTGGTTGGCTAAATCACACATAGTGAATCACATGGCCATGATCATATAAAAACTTGCAGCTCCAGCTAGTTTAGCAGGTAGAAAATTGGGAAAGATTCATGGTTCTGTACAGCTGCAGTAACTGCATCATGCCTTATGCCACTTGTCTCAGCGTATGACCTGAGATCACACCTATGTGCACACTTTGATCCCATTGAAAGCCACTAAGGCACAGGCCATCTCAACAGGGTGATTATCAAAGTGGCATGTGCTGCTGTGAAGGTGACCAAGCTCTCCTGCAACCTGCATTGCTCTCTGAAGACCGTTTCTTGCTACTGCCTTTACAGGGAGCCTGGGTAAATAGTGCAGCGTCCCAAAGTGAGGTGGAAGGAACTTTGGGGATTCCACTACCAATTCAGATCCTAGGTTAATTGGAATTAACCTTCAAAAATAAACAGGTTTTAGTTTGTTCTGCTTGAGTTAGTCTCTGAGGAAACTCAGCCTCTGACATGAATTAGTTTTTTCCTGGTTATGATCTGTTCTTTAGTGCCTAAAGACTAGGGTTACAGTTCTGGAATGTGAGGTAGTTTCTTGGATGTCCTGTACACTTAAATACTGTGAGGAAAAGGCCTGAATATTACAATTTGTGTATTATTCTTTGGAGAGCTAGTGTAGTGTGTAGTGGACAAGAACGATAACCTTGTGGTAGGCCGAGAGGTCAACAGTTGCTGTCCTAAGCTGAATGTCCTGATTCTTAACCAACTGGGTGGTAACAAATACCTGTTCTTGAAATCAAATAATTTCCTTCAGAGATATAACCTAACCTGCAAATGTAGCTTCACTTTTTTTCATTTTGACTTCACAAGTTTTTCCAGGTGTTTCTCTCCACCATGAGCATTGCTTCATAAATAGAAGGGGACTTCTTCCTCTTCTATTTATCTGAAATAAGTACTGTGCTAGCTTGATGATTGTGGAGTTTCCTTATTTTGCTGGGGTGAGGAGAACTGTGTCTCATCTGTATTCTTTTGGCACTGAAGTACATGTTAATAGCCTCCAGTTGCTGCCAGTGTTGGTCCTGCAACAGGGGCAGCAGTCTCAAGTGAAAATAATCATGTGCTGTTAGTAACCCCTGAGTTAAGCAACCACAGTAGCAGTATCTCCCTCCACATGGCAACACAGAGTTTACAGACTGATAGTGGTGTCCCTTAGACTGGGAGGCCAAGGGCCGTGAATGACAAGGTCCATAAGTTCTGCATACACATGGGGGAAAAATCTTGGTGATTTTCAGCAATTTCTGTTTGCATTTTCTCAATCTTAGGGGTAGACACAAAGTCATAATGCAATCAATGTGATTAATATACAGAATAACGTCCCATGGAAACATTAGAAGATACATTTTTGTCAGACTTCTGTTTATGATGTGTGTAATTAAGCATGTGGATAAGCACTTCTATGAGCTCAAGTTATCAGTAGTACACAATATGTATTCCATCTGAAAATTGATACCTGATATTTAAAAGTATAATACATTTTCTTCTCATTCCAAAACATTGTTTAGTTTCTTGGGGTGCTTGTCCATTTATTTTGTAATGTGTTTTCTAGTGAGAAGTACTGCCAACTTTCAGAACTCTAGTGTTATGTGTAACAAATGCAAATGTAAATTTATTTGAAAGGGAAAATTCTTGCTACTACTTAATATAGCCCTCCTCTTTCTTCTTTGCTTCCTATTCATTACTGAGAGATAATATTGTCCTTCTGATAAACTCAGAAGTAACTCGTAGGTAGAAACTGTATAACAGATCATTGGGCTTTAATCCCAGCCACAGGATTTTCTGCCGCTAAAGGCAGGCTGACAGCTCAGTCTTCCCCACTGTTTTGTTTGCAGTGTTTAATTTGAATTAATTTCCTGTGGTAGTAACTGTGTTTCAGCTCGGGCTTGTCTCAGATTCCCCCAGCGTGCAGCCTGCCGAGGCTCTTGCCATCTGTGTTCCCTGTGGAGAATGCTCTTGAGCCCTTCAGTAGACCTTAGAGAATAAGTTACAGCCTGTTGCCAAACCTGTCCACCATGACTCTTGGAGGTTGAGGGCTCTAAAGGTGTGCTATGGCTCCCTTCACAAGCTGCCAGCCCACAGAGTGCCAAGGCTTTGAAATTAATGTGGTACACCCACCCCTGGCCTCTATACCAAAAAGGAGGCTTGAACTGAAAAAACATCAGGATTTTCCAAGAGAAAGAAATTCCCAACAGTATGTTTAGGAGTAAGTCTTAAAAACTTCAGAGTTTGAAGATAAAAGTAAGCCTTTCTTTCATAAGGCAACAGTTTGAATTTTTAATTAGCAAGTAGTACAGAACATTTCATCTTTTGCTTCCTGAGGGAAATGGTTGCTGAGACTTTCATCTTCACAGAGGCTCTTTCACAATGCTTACTGATCCCTTTCCCCCGTTATGCACTCCCCAGGTTCTCTGAACAAGCAGAGGAGCAGGTTACATCTGTAACATGAAGCCCAGCCTCAGGGTGCTATGTAATGGGATTTGTGCTTCTCCAGTTTTCAGTGCAATGCTACTTATTTAGCTAAAGAAAGGAGCTCAGATTTCAGACAGCAACGAAACAGGAGTTGCATCTCCCTGGATTTCAGAACACAGATCCTCACTTTTCCAGGGAGGAAGGCAAGTCTCTTTGCTGGCCTTTCCCTTCTATGTAAATTGACTTGGCACTAAGGCAGGAGGACTTGAGGCACACTGTGAGCAGAACAGGGACACTTCAAGGTTCGGTATCTCATGTATTTACATCATACAATGACAGCATGCATATGGATCCCTGTGTTCAAAATGACAGTTATTTGAGTATGACTGCAAGCAAAATGTGTGTTATCTGGCTTGCAGTGGCAACGCAATGTTTTTTCAGAGTACTATATTCTTACAAGTAAATGGGAATTCTTCACACAAATGTGGCTACTTGTTTGTAAGCATTTAAATTCCCCAATGGAATCTCTTACTTTTGATTTCTCCTTTTCAGCTAGATTCTCAGAAGCCTGTAGTTAAATCACAGTAGGATCAGATCACAAGCTGTGTGTGTAGATACTTGCGAGGAAGATCTCAATCAGTGCTCTGTACACAGAAGCAAGCCAGCTCATTACTGAGATGGGATTTATACCTGCCAGCTGGTAAGAATTAGGAAGCTTTGGAAACAAATGCACAGAAATTAACAGCGGGTGGTCGAAAACAAGCATGGCTTTGGATACACTATCTTGATAAGGATTTGCAGAATCAAAGCAGGGTGGCAAGCCAGTCGTTTCCTGGCAGTAAGTATTCCTACCCTGTTACTGCCAGAAACTAAAAGCACACATGCCAGATATTAGGTGTACGTGTGTTCCTTGGGACATTAAATCAGTCATCAAATTCAATGCAAAAGAAATTGTATCCAGTTCATCTGAATGCCCCTTTTTCAGCAGAGAAGTTCAAATAGCACGCTGATCATCGACAAGCTTTTTGCTCTAGATCCTGGCATGATGGGGCACACCTTGAAAACAGGTTTGGAAAACTCAGTATACAAATGCTGTTACTTCAGTAGATCTATCAATATCTCACTTAACTAAAATTACGTACATATGGCAATTGAGCTACAAGATTCACTAAGGCAAAAACCTTACCAGTTTCTCCAAAGGAAACTATAGTAGACTGTGCACAAAAGGCTATGAGGTGTAAAGGTATAATGCTTAAACTGAATGTTATCTCTTAATTGGCAGTAAAGAATGCTGTAGTTACCTAAACTATGGAAATTAGATAAGAAAATAATTTTCTTATTTTTTTTAAGCTAGTTCATTTAAGAGATGCAATTCTCTTAGTTCTCCACTTACCAAACTATATACATGCAAGAATTAAATGAGCTCACAAGAAATCTGTACTGTGTATTTAGAAAATTACAGAACTTGTGAAGTACTGGCTCAACTTGACTTAGAAACCTGCAGATAACAGCCTTTGAATAAGAACATAAGCCTTAGTTGAACAAGAGGGGATTTTTTGTTGTTGTTAGGTGAATTTATAACTTTTGGAACTGAGACAGGAAATGGCAATTGTTGATCTCATTTGTCATGTACAGGTGAAACACTTGACTTAGAGCTGTGCAGGGCAGTTTCATCTTCTAAATACTTCATCACAGAAATCACTAAAAGCTTCATTGAGAGGTTGATCAAAGCAGAAATTAAGAAAAAAGAAAAAAAGAAAAGAAAAAGAAAGTAGGCAAAAGCTGCTGTCAAGACTATTTAGGTGGATATATCTGAGTCCCTATCTGAATACTACCAACTGTCACGTTTAATCAGCTTTCAGCTCTTCCTCTTGGTCATCAGTACTTTTGCAAGACACGGTTTAGAAATAGTTAATCAATTAACTCAAAACCTACAGAGCTGTTGTTATGATGAAAACTTCATATCTCTGGAAAGCTTTTCTGTTCAAGAAAGCTCATCCCGTAGTTACAGAGGAAATTCCTGTAAAACTGTGACCTAAATGGCAGTAAATTGTATCCCGCCTTGGTAGTTGAATTGAAATTCCAAGTACACCCTGTACATAATGCCAGTACCCCAATGCTTCAGTTTTCTTGGGCAAGATACTAAATTTCTTCAATAACTGGCATGCTATGTGTCTGGAACACTTTATGAAGCAGTCATTGCCGAGGACATTATGAGAGAAGGCACTGAATAAACTTTATCTGGAGGAGATTTTATTCTTTTGAAGAAGGACTTGTTGGTAGAAAAGTTTGAGAAGCTTCCCTTTTAGATAATTTCTTGATTAACAAATCTAAGTTGATCCGTGTGCCTATTATATTTGTAAATTCCTATGTACCACTCCTTTGAGTCACTGATATACATCCCATTCAGTGGAAGTTATTCAGAAAAATTAAGTTTCTCTCTAGTTTTCTTCTACTATCAGTTGTGCTCCTATCCAACCTTTGCCTTTGTCATGTAAGAAATTATGTACATGCAAGGAAGGAAGATTTAGGTGCACGACTTCCCTGAAGTTTGTGAATACATTATATCAAGCTGTTGTCTCGCTGCTGGCAGCTGGTTGCTGCAGATCTGTACCATTGTGTCTGGGCCCTTCTGTAGCCTTGAGCTGGTGGATGGAGTTCAGTTTTGGAGCCCCCCCATCTCTACAGGAGTTCCTCTGAATCCTGTGAGCAGTATGTGGTTCCTATGAGTAATGAATGAACATTGCTAATTGAACAAACAAGGGAAGAAAATTATTGGTTTCATTCAAATTACGTGTTGTTTATATTCTCTTGACATCTGTAAGTCCTAGTCTCCCATCAAAGAGCCGTGGGACTGGTAGCTGCATTAGCATATTCAGTAATTTCTGCCCCAAAATTGTTTACGTTCTCCAGCCTTAGCTAAACTGGTAGTATCACTGGTATGTAGTATTGACTGGGCAGATTTGCCTTCAGTATTTTTTTCAGTTGCATCAATCAACATACCTAGGTTCCATTCTTTCTCTAAATTATCTGTCAATCATAGGTGGTGGACAGAATATCCTGGGTTTTTTTCCTTTTGCTAGTTTCTTCTGTTAAAAAAAAGTTAGTCCATCTCATATTTGGAAGTCACTGTAGGGCAAATGTAAAGCCCAGTAAAATCAAAGGAATCCTTTACATCAAGAAAACACGACTTGTTCTCTGCTTCAGGACAGTAACAACACAACGAAGGAACTGCATTGCCATAGCATGGCAGTGACTTGAATTAGTGAAATGTAGTTAATGAATGTTTATTCATTTGGATCATAGTGTCTTAGAAAAAAAGATCATATGTTCAAAAGTGTTTGTACAGGATGCACCATAATGTGACAGTGATCTTCAGCTGGGTGTTTTATAACTGCAGAAATACAAATTAAAAAGTATTACTTTGTGTAGCTGACTGCCTCCAGTCAGTCAGTGAAATTTGGGAGATGAAGTTAGCACAAGGATATTAATAGTTGGCAAAAGAAATCATTGAATTTCATGCTGTTTTGTAATAACTGGTTTCTGAATGAACTATATAAGCAATATGACTGAACCAGCATGTTTTTAGGCACAACTTATCATATATGTTAACATTTATGGCTCTTATGGGTGTGTCAGCTGTATTATATTACAAGTTGCACTATTTTAAAGAATATTGAAATAACAAATAAAGTGAAAGATTCACATGTAGGTGAAATATGTGTCAGAACTTAAAGAAAAACTCTTCCAAAGGATTTTCCCTAGCCATTGGTAGCAAAGGAACAGTGCAACTAAGAGCCTGCAATTATAGAAAGTGTGATGGTGGGGAAAAAAGAGTGAATGATAACAGCAATGAAAAAAAAAGAAAAAATCAAAATATGGGTAGGTGAAAGCAGTAGCTGATGGGAAATAAAAACCGTAAGGGTATGGGATGAAGGGGGAAAAAAGGGAAAAAGTAGGTTCGTGTCTATACATGTACTTTATTGTTATCCTTTTCTTTCTGTGTTTATCATTTTCCATGATTTATGCTGAGACTCATTAGGAAGATTTCTCTTTTAAACAACAGAAATTTCAAGAGATGTTTCTACCCAAAGAAAAGAAAGGACTTTCAGTACACAGTTAATGTCCATGAAACCATCGGATTGCCTTGTTCCCAGGAGAATGCAAGCTTTCCCGGTTTCAGGAGTGTGCCTCCAGGAATTCGTTCCAGGAGGACACACAATTAGCCCATACTCTTCCAAAGTGCACAGTGTAACACGATGCAGTTAAACCAGAAGATAGTTTTCATCTTTTGACCCTGTGTCAAACATGTCAGTTGAGTAGCTTACCTGAGAAGAGAACATAGGCCATCAGATATTTTCCCATAGAAAGGAACATGCAGTAGATACACACACAAATGCAACTTTAAAGCCTGACTTATTTTTGAAGTAAAAGAAAAAGTGGCCTTTTAAGTGGTACAACCCAGTCCATTGAAATTCTTCTTTCTTTTTACCAGTCTGAAATTTAAATAAAAATCTTTCCCCTTGCTTAGGCTATATGAGAAGGACATTAAAAATGGCTCTTTCATTTTAGGCACTAACAAGATATTGAGTGCTCTGCAAGGATGGATTTGATACTATCATTCAAATCCACATCCAAATTATATTTTTGGGAATGGTAAAATATTCAGTGTAGTATCTACATCTTGCATCTATTAACATGCAGAATAGTTTAAAAAGTTCACAGTGAAAGAGAGTAATGTTGAATAACTCCTAGATAGAAACACACAGGTAACTGGGTGTCCGTGTGTGTGTGTAGCGGTGTGATGTGTGCAGGGGAAACCTGCATAACTGGTAGAAAAGGCACAAGCTAAAAACTCAAATGACAGTGTGAAAAAGTCCCCATAGCTTAATTAAATAAAACCAATAATGTGATTTAAACTTCTTTGCTTTAAAATTACTTTAATAAGGGTGTTAATTACTAGAGGATTAACACTGCTTACATGTGATAATAGATGTGGTCAGTCAATAAAGGGCGAGAATAATGTTCGTTTAGGAAGCAAAAGAATCTAGCACAGGATTACTCATCAGAAAGGGATAACATTTCAAAGTGGCAAGTTAAAATCAGGGAAGAGTTTTTCGAGTTGCAGGAGGCATTAGAGGCTGAATTTTGGCATCATTACCCAGCAAAAGTTCCATGTATATTGGGATGTGTTGGAGCTAAAATATGAAGAGTAATTATTACAAATGATGTATAACATAGTTTGGAATTACTTTGTCTTTCAGAGCAATCGTAACAAATAATTTTTCAGACAAAACATTTTAAGAAAATATTGTCTGTAGAAGTGAGGGGAAAAGGGAAAATCTAAAGGAAAAAGATCAACTTCTAAGGAGAATAATTTCTTGAATATGTGTTTCTTAGAAAAGAGGTTGTACTGGACTATTGCCATTAAGCAGAAAAGGTTTTTCCTAATATGTTTGCAAACAGCAGCAGGAGGAGAAAGATCTTCTGCAAAAAGCCAACAAAAAAGCAAATCCAGGTTTCTTGTTACTGCTGCCTGCTGGGCTCAGAAGCCTCTGCTAAACCAAGTTGTCTATACAACACATTAACGAAAACAAGACCAGGATGTTATGTGGGCTGTAGTATTTGCTAAAATGTTTTTAGAGTCATTTGATAGATATAAATGTGGAAGTAAATGTCTTGTTGTAGCTGAAGAAGAAAGTGAAGGTTGTCCAGGAAAGAATATGAAACTTCTTTTCTAGTGATTTTGGCTTTGCTTTTAACTTGTCTTCATTTGCATTCCTAAGCTATTGATTGTGGAATTCCTTGTCCAGTGGTTCCCAGGTCTAGTATAGCTTTCCCTAAGGGATGTAACTTCATCTGTTATGAAGGGTGGTTATGCAGCCATACCCTGAGTGCACTACTTTGGAAGGAATAACTGTCTGTTTACAGTAAACTTATGATGACCAGATCTGTAAGTGCCAGTGCCTTACAGATTGCATTGAATTTTTGTTTCTGGACACAAACAAAATTATGCTGGTTTGTGGCCTGTTATGTCTTGGATTTTGGTGGCTTTCCACATATTCTGATTCAGCACCCAAGATCATCTGAGGTACTTTATTGAACAGTTGCTTTATTTGTATCTGCTTCCTGCAGAGGCTTTTCAGAGAGACACTTGTATATAAAATTCTGAGTGTTTTAATGGCCACTTAAGAGAAGAATCTGGAGCACTGCGGCTATAACTTTTTTATTTTAGATGTGCAGCTTTTGAGAAATGCACAGATCTTAAAACAAACCAGACCAAAAAAAGTTTTAAACTAAAAAATAATTACTCTGCTGTGTTGAAAGAAACTATTTCCCCTTACCTGCTCCAGAACCCTAGGTCACCTCAGGGGAGATGATGTGTTTCATAGTGTACACTAGAGATCATGGACCTCTGTGGAGACCAGATGCTGCAGATTCAAGAGGTCATAAACGTTATAGACCTGATGTATATCCTCATGTTAGGTTGACTCAATCTCTGTAGCAATGTATTTTCAGTATATTTCATAGGTGTAATTTTCTCTGTTGTTTTTGTCCATGTCAGAATATGAAAAAAAATAACTGGAAAGCTAGGAGAGGGAAACACTCTGTTCACCGAATCACTAGTTCCCAGTGCCCTGGATCTGTTCTGTGAGCTGCAGCTTCACACTGAGAGCTGAGGTCTTTGCCTCCTCTGGAAGCACGGAGCTGATGCCGTGGAGCTGTGCCGTGCTTACTTGTCTTCCCGTAGGCATCAGTTTGCATTTGCACACCAGGGCTGTGTATTGAAAACTCCTTTCTTCAATCCTAGAAGTAATCAGACTGAAATTTAAACGTGGAGTTGTAATTAGACTTGGACAGAGCACTGCGGATGTTTAGTTCTAGGGCACGGCAGCCTGACTGTATAGATCAGATGTGCGTGTATACAAGGGCAGTTTGGATTAGTTAGTTAAAAACAGCCTTTGTCAGATAATGATTTTTTGCAGTATAATATATATACTTGTAAGACTGCAGGCATCCAGAGTTGCTCATGTGGATACTGCTCAATATTAAATGGACAAGAGCATTCAATTCCAGAACACAGTATGGAAATTGAAATGAACGTGTTTTGTATTTAAATTTTATTCTAGTTACACCAAATTAGATTATTTTAAGTTAGTCACACCTTCTCTAAGCCAGAGAAGGTGGTTAAAATTCAATTTTAACTTTAGATTTTGAAAATTTTGGATACATTTTTTTAGTGAATCAACTCAAATGGATTTTTACAGGAAGGATTAAGACAAATGATACAGTTTTAATCCCCAAGAAACTTATTTTCAGATACTGTGCCTCATCACGTGCTATTTATGGCAGTATTTCACAGATGAGCAAATAGTTTAAAGCAAGCCTGTTGTAAGTTTTGTGCAACTGAAAAAAAAGTGATTATAGAATATTAAAATTTAAATAAACTAAACTGTAAAAGTTAGTTTCAGTAAATGTCAATATTTAAGTACTACTGGCAAACATGTTTAAAAAACACCAGAAGCCAAATGAAAATGACAGCTTAAATTTAACTGTGCTATATTAAATGTTCCTTAATTGTAACATCTGAAATTCTGTTTTCAAAGTCTTGTTCAGGTCAGAAGCAGATGGCCTGTTTTGGGGGGCTGCAGTTGTCACCTCTGCGTGCTCTGTGGGTGTGTACACCTCTGTGTTGGAAGCTCAAAACCAAAAAAAATGGTGAATGACCTGACCATTGCATAATACACAATTTTTAATCCACACAAATTTTGCCATTGACATAGTTTTACGCTTTGTCTAAAGGGACTTTGTGTACGGACTAACACGCTTGACAGGAGCAATTTGGCCCGAGCCCATGCCCTCCGGAGCCTGACTGTCTGCCAGGCTCCTGCTTTTCAAACTCTTCCCTGTTTCTAGACTCAAAAGACGGTTCTTTTGCTACTAGTCCAGCTTATTCTGTAATGATGAAGAACAACACACTTCATAATAAACATTTTCACTGTAATTAAACAAATCTTCTTTGAAGAGGTATTACTTGTTGCTATATTGTGTATTTCATAGGGCCTGGCTATTTATATTTGTCTCAGTAACTATTTTTCAGTGTCTTCAGATGTTACATCTTGGGCTGCTTGAAATTTTAATGAGATTTATAAAAATTATACATTGTGAGTGTTTTTCTGGTTATAGTAACAGCAACAAACTTGTTCACATGACTTCAGCAGCGTTTTATTTTGTAGGCGGGCCTAAATTCATTTGAAGTGCCAAAGAATAAAAAATGTATTTGGACTTGTTCATGAATATGACAAGACCAGGCAACTCTGAGTGTACTACAACATCCAGATTTTATGAAAAAAATTCTGCCCTTTGTAAGAATTTTTGCTTATAAAAGATACATGAATACAAATAACTTTCTTAGCATAACAACAATTCCCAATGGTTCAGCTGTCATAACCTCTGAGTTTCTACATTGTACATTTATGAATGTGTTAAAGATTGTATCCCAACATTCAAGATACTGACAGATATGATTTCACTTATAAATTTGAAACAGATGGTAGCATTTAAATATGAAATTGTTTCATTCTTGTGAACATTTCAATGTCCTACATTTAGACACAATTTCTAAATGCATGGCGGTTAAAAAAAAAAAAGGCACGTTTTAATGCAGCGGCTTAAAAACTGAAAGACACTGCCTTTCTAACACAAACTATCCTTCCTTTGAAAATCCAGGGCTCAGTTTTCAAAGCATTGTCTAGGAATTTAGCCTGCGACCCCCATTGACACTAATAGGAATTGCATAGCTAAGTCCCCATAACATCACTTTGAAAATCCATTTGTTGTACCAATCCAGAAAAAGGGTAGCATAAACTATAGGGAGACATTCACAGATCAAGAGATCAATTTACACTTTGAAATACAAGCCCAGTGTGCATTATTCCAGTTATGTGATTTAGAGAGGGGATTTTAAATTCACCACATTCACAAAATAAGTCACCAAGTGTAAATAAAACAAAATATTTTGGCAAGTGGCAGGCAGACTTGCTAACCAGGCTAACAAGATATTTGTCAGCAGTAACGAACACCTGCTGATTAAGTGATAATTGTGTTTGGTTGGTATGGTGTTATTCTACCATTAGCAAATTCTTTTTTTTCCTTCAAGCCGGACCTAGATATCTATATTTTAAGTACTTCTGTTGTTCTTTGCAACCAAGAAATGTTTAGAGTGAACAAGGCTTTTCTTTGTCCAGTTCTGATTCTGGTCCTTGGTGCTCTAGTTCCAATTTAGTAAGTGCTTTCATGACGTGCATACTTTAATAAACAGGGACATGACATTTGGTGAATAATTGTGGTGTTATCTATATGGTTGTGCAGGAGTCTTTGTTAATTTCTTGGAAATAGCTGTACACCTGTGTAAGGTATATTCATGTGTACTTGTGCACAAAACCTAAGCAAAGATGAAAGAAGTGTTGTTGTTGTGTAGCTGTGTTGCTGCAGTGCCTATGCGTCCCAGTCATGGACCATGGCCTCATTATGCTGGGCAGAATATAAATAAGTGTTTTAACAAAAGAAAGACAGCACTGCCTCAGAGTTCACAAACTGATGAGATTATAGCTCCGCTGAAAGGTTAACATTATGTCAGAAATTATGAAATAACAATGATTCTGGTTGACAGGCTTCCTCTTTGGTCATCAAACCCATTTGTCCTTCTGAATACAAGGTGTGGTGTATTGGTACAGTGTGAGCTCCTTGGAGTAGGAAATGTTGAGGAATGGGACATTTGTGAGTGGCTCTTGCAATTTTACTGTGTTTAAAATGAAAAAGTCCCTTTCGTGATTGGTATTTTTAGCTCCAAAACCCAATAAAAATTGTAATAATTGAAATAATAATGTATTTGCTATTTCTTAGTGACTTAAATGATACATAGCTAACAACAGTCACAGAGTTTTTTTCCTAGGTCAAAAGCCATGCATCCTCAAGGAAAAAACTGTAATGTTATTTCTGTACTCTTTCCTAAGAAATGGTTGGGTGTAGCTTGCAGTTGTATATGCTTGGCACTGTTCATTTCCCAGAAGAGTTCACCGTATTCTAGGCTTTGGGGTTTTTTTAATTAAAGAGGTCAAAATCCATTATATCAAAATTTCAAAGAATTTACCAATTAGCTGTAGTCTGTGATGCCCAGCAGGTGGCTTTTATACTATTAAAGGGAGATTGTTTCCATCTCTGATCAAAGCAAAACCAAAACAAAAGAAAATATAGAATATTTTGCTGTACACAGTGCAAACCACATGCTGTGTAAATTATATGTGAAAACTGTACATGAGAGACTGTTTAGTCATCCCACTTCCAAGAAACAATTCTATGTGTTTTCACACTGGTCCTCACGAGGATTTTAATGGTAGTGTCTAAATCTGTTTAGATTACTGATTAGCTGAGGAGGACAGCTTGCTATTTTCTAAAATGAAGACTGTAGCATTTTTGTTATTTAAAAGTAGAAGTAAAAATGCACAATTAAGTAGATGAATGAATTTGGTAGAAGTGAAGTTAGAAAAAACTGAGTGTGCTGGAATGTCCCAAGATGCAAAAAAAAAAATTCCAATTTGCACTTTTCAGTGAATCTAAACTTCCCCGATTTTTGCCTACTTAAAAGAATGTTTGTGACCTTTTGACCCTTTTGTTATCCCTTACTCAGAAGGGCCTTTATTCTGTAAGGCTTAGGTATAAAAAAATAAAAAGAGCGTTAATGGCATAACAGTCCTTTCTGATCACCCTGTGTAAGATGTTTATGCAAAGTGTCAATAGAAGCAATTGGCCTAACAGTGTGACAACCTGCTTTGCTTGGAAATGGGCTAATCTCCTGTTTGGGTTATCCAGAGGTCAGGTAAGGATTTCTTTCTTCGCACTCCCTGTAGTGCACGGGTACATAACCTGCAAACACTACAGGGCAGAAATCAGAAGCAACTGAGCCCAAGGATGCCACAAAGCCTTTCTGTTTAATCTTGACCATTTTGCTTATTCTCATGATTTTTTTTCTCTGTCTTCTTTTGGTTTTTCTCTTCCTGGTCCCATCCCAGAGAGTCTCCTTGAGCGTATAACACATAATGATGACAGGGACTCTAACAATTTCATTATCTGCTGCTTCACTGTGTTGGGTTGTTTTTTTTTTTCAAACAGGCATCATCCCACTCTTTTTTGAAGTTCACGTGGAAACCTACTTTAAATCTCAGTTTTTGAGGGCTGCCCCCGTTGCCCTGTCACAGCAGGCTGGAACTCAATAAGAGCTCAGGCAAGCGTAGCGGGCCAGGCAATGGGCCTTGGCGGGCTGCACGCTGTGAACTCCTGCCTCACTGAATCAGCTTCTGTGTGTTTTTATAACTGCCTTTTTTTTCCCTGTTAATTATGTCCCAAGGCTGTGGAAAGACAGCATTTATCTGTTTCAACAGACTAAGCAGCAAGTGTTCTGACATGTTTATCAGGCAAATTGTACCTGACAAAAGGTAATTACACATGCAATCAAGTCCAGAAGTAACTGGGTGATTAGGGGTTAATAAACTTCAACATAAGAAATATTCTGCTTGTGAGCAAGGAGAGTGGGCCAGAAAGACATAACTGACAGTGGTATGTTAAAAAAATTACTTTCTTTGGATGGAATATTTGACTTTACCGAAAGGTAAGTAGGATATTGAGTGTACAACTCCTCATTTTTATCTCCAGCTCCTGAATCATTGGTGTCTGTACAACCAAAGCTATTTGCTAACACTCATGCTACTTCAGAAGAGATAACGGCACCATTCCAGCTTGTACTAAGCTACCTTGATAATTTACAATTAGGATTTTTGTAGTATAACCAACACAGTTGCTGTTGTCTAATGGACACTGCCCCCATTTCCATCTGCAAAGCTCATGTCTCCTCCTGTCTCTTGCTGTGTTGACTCTGTTCATAGCTAGTTCCCAAAGTTGCGTTCTCTTCCAAGATTATTCCTGACAGTTGCCCAAAAGTAAAAAGGAAAGGGCATCTGTATGATATTTGAGGATGTGACAAGAGGCTCAAACGGCATTGAAAGGGCCGGATGGTTGATTTCAGCAGTTCCCAGTGCACAGAATTCTCATGTAATTACAAGATGGCCTAAATACAGGACTATGGCTGAGCTGCTCTGAACTTTAGGTAATACAAGACAAAGCTTTAGGGAGCAATGAGGAACAGTAATTTCTATCCAAACATGACCATATCACCTAGACACTGGGAAAACACGACAGTACTAACTATGAAGAATAGGTGCAAGTGCCCTATTTGAAACCAGAATTCTGTCCCTAAAATCTTAAGAAATTTTCCCCCGTAGCATCAATATTGTAATGTTTTGTGTTAACCGATTCTGTTAACTAGCAAGGTCTTAAAGTAGGACCTCTTTTAACCAAAATATAGTTTAGTATCTTTTACAAGAAAATTGTTCTGTTTAAAATAAAAATATTCTGAATAGAAATAGCAGTGTTATCTGTATAATGTAAGAAATTACTATAAACTTTTATGTAAGTACATATAAACACCTTTTTTTCCCCAAATGGTGTTTATTTCTGTCAGAGAGACCTAATATTAGTCATAAAAGGCATTTAGAAAGTACCTAGACATGAATAAAAGGTTAGAAACCCAAAGCATTGTAGGACATAATTTGAAATAAAAGTGCAGAACAGCAATGAGAGGCGTAAGTTCCCTATAATGTTAAAAGTATGTATGTGACTAATAATGTGCTGGTTTGAGAAGGCAACACAATTTCATGTACAGTAAAAGAAACATGCTGCTTTATGATCATCAGCCCTGATGGTTCCAATATGTTGGCTAAAGTTCCCCTTCTATCACACCTTTAGAAGAGGCAAAATCCTCTAAATAAGGGGAAGTGCCTACCCTATTTTATAAATGTAAGTAAGCGGACAGTCTGTTGGATGCTCTGTCTGGTATACTTGAAAGGGTAAAGCTTTTTGTTGTTGTTGTTGTAGTTGGTTTTTTGTTTTGTTATGTTTTGTAATGACTCAGACACACACACTTCTCTGCAAATTACTCCTAGTCAGAAGTAAATAATTGCTTGTGACTCCTAGGGAAGCATATTCTACTTCATTATAAAATACTCAGGTACAGTATTGCCTGTCTTAGCGTATTCTTATTTTTCATGGGTTTTGTGGGATAAAGAGAGTACAGCAGTGCCATTGTTCTTGGGTAGGAGTACATATATGTAGTTTATTTGGTGCTTCACAGTGTTTCAGCTGCATGATAAGCTGGTTCTGACTGAGCACCCTCGGGTGGCTCCTTAGGTGGGGCTGAGTGGCTGACTAACAGCTAAAATGGGCTGCACTGCCTCCAGATTCTCAGAGTAGTAGGAGAGATTGTCTTTCTGTCTCGTTTGAAGTTCTTCCCATATGTGTTAACTTTGGAAAGATGCATGTGCAAAATAAACATTTTTCCTATTGTAATTTCAAGGCAAGCAATTACATATTCTAACCTCAAAGAAGTCACATCCAGTAGCACCAGTTGATGTGCTACACTCTGTGGCCTTTGATTGATTTTTGAGGCTGGAAAATATTTATTGCCAGGACCTACTCTTTGCCCATATTTATCTTATGACAGTGCATGCCATTCCTTGCTAGACAACACATCTCATTTTCAGTTATTGTCTTGGTAATAGTGACAGTTTTAGTAGATAAAATAGTAGTTGGGAAATGTTGCTTTAACTTGACCTTCAATAAGTTGATTCTAGTTGCCACAGTAAAAATACTGTCACAGAACCAGTAAATTCTCCTGTAGGTCATATACATCATATGCCTCTGGCCAAGACAGTCCCACTTCTTCTATATGAGGAAGAGGAATTAAAGTGCTTCATTTGAGGAAGGCACACATTTGTGTAGCAGAGGAACAGAAATTGAAGCAGATTGTAGGGTTGACTCCTCTGCAGCATGGCTGCAGGTGTGAAGGTGAATTTGGGGTTGTGCTCAAGTGAAGCTTTGTATAAGTGAATTGAAGTTATTTCCCATTACACATGTGGTGGTCCTGGGACATTTCTGCTGGACTGTCCTTCCTGCAGTTGGCTGCTCACCAACCTGCTCCCCTCACAAAGTGCCTACATTGACTGTACATCCGCTGAGTCCAAGTGCCAGGTCAGATGCAGGTGATATGAATGGCCGGGACACAGATCCAAAGAGCTGCACACCAGGCAACTCTTGCCCACCCACAGTGTACAGTATGTGCTGTCAAAGCCCATTACATACAGCAATATGGCACAGTGCAGAACTGCAGCTGTGAGGGGGACAAAATGCACAATGCATAATTGTGCGCAGCAGCAGTCCAGTCTCCAGCAGTGTCTGCAGCTCCTGCCACGTTTACTCCAGAGGCAGAGCATTGTTGTCACACTGCAGCCCCTGGACATTGTGCAGAAGGAGGGAAGGGAGCTATGACTGAGTGGCACGTGTCATTTGATTGCATGTCCCTGGTCCTTTGAGTTACCTGCCACATGTCATGACAGCTGCTTGAACTTAGGATATTTATTAGCATGAGGCTGGTTGTGTGCAGCTCTTTGACCAAGCTTTGGGTACATCCCCCTCACCGATAGTGTCTCTCGAGGTGTTCATTCTTCAGAGCCAGGTCTATCTTGGAGTGCACAGAATATGCTTCTTGTTCTCTTGGGACATTTTTTTACCTCATGTCTTGAAAAGCAAAACTCCATGGTCTGTTTAGAGCCCTACTTGCCTACCTGTGTTAGGCTAGGTGACAAATGAGGTGTAATCTTCCAGCACAGCTGTCACTATCACTGAGATGTCCCAGAGCCATGGCACAATCAGACAGTTGAGTCAAGCACTGAAAGCATAGTATGGAAATCACTCATTTGATACTGTCAGGGAAGTTTCTTTGAACTTGTCAGTACTGTAATTGTGTCAGTCATTGATTGCTGCAGATTGGGTTTGGGCTGCAGATTGCTAACCGAATACAGAGCTTCAGGGTTGTTTAGGATTTACCCAGAATCCTCAATTTCAATCTTACAATAGGGTTAAGAAATTAAATCTTTCACCTTTGATTTACTAAACACACCTACTGCGGGAACTGCATGTCCTTTCTTAAGAACCGTCTCCCACGTGAAGCCCATGACAAGTAGCATTGTAATTAGCAGTAATTTATTAATACATTGTTTGCTTCTCTGTTTACTTCTCTGTAAGAGAGAGGGAACATGAAGTCACCAGATTATACAGTTTGGGTTCCTGTGGTTATCACCTTTATCCTCCCTGCTTGCGTTGTGCATCTGCTCTTCCTACCTTTCTACTCTTTGGGTTGTGCTTTTAAATTTCATACAGCCTTTGAGGACTGGGCACTACTGACTGTGTAACACAGGTAATAAGAAGTGATGAGTAATATGCAGCAGCAACTGAGGCTGTGGGTTTCCCAGATGGTACTAATTCCTGAGTTAACAAGCCTTCCCAAGTCTGTTTACTCAGTGACTAAAGCGATGTTCTCAGTTAGGTAGGAGAATTGGTGGTGTCCATTCTGAGAAAGGGCTTTGTGGGAAAGAACTATTTGTATTTGATCTTGTCAGCTATCATGGGTATGTAAGTCAGCAGAGAATGACATAGCTTCCTTGCTTCTTAAATACTTTTCATCCATATGAGATAGTTAAATGTAAAATCTAGATGTCGCTGAGGTTTGTAATGGTCCCTGGAGGTCTTTGGGATGACAGCAGTAATTGTGTCAGAGGTTCATTATAAAGGCAGGAAATGTTGCTACTGTATGCTTTTATTTTATAATGAAATTGGTGTTATGATTTTGGGGATGAGCATTAGTGGACACCTCTGGCACTTCATCCGGCTGAGAAGTTTGAGTAAGGCAAGGTTCTTGGAGGTACAGTCCCCCTCTTAGCATAGCCTGAGGAGTCAGAGGAGTGGGCACCTGTTGCAGCTCTGCCTCGAGGAGCAGGAGCTGCTACTGTTGTCCCCCAGCTGTAACAGCTCTGGTATGACTTAGCAGGAGCACATGTTAAAGTGAACAGGGTTCTTTCTTTCTGTGACTTGCAGTAGTCTGTTACATATTTTGAAGTGGTTTTGTTACAGAAAATCCTGTTCGGCACCACCTTTCCAGCATTATGGATTCAGCAGGCCTTCAGGCAAGCAGTGGCCCTAGGTTATGCTGCCACAGGCACTACAAGCTGGAGCGAAGTGCTGCTAATGGTTCCCCACGCTTACTTTAACAGTAGGTTTGGCTAACACAGGGCAGCCTGAGAACAAGCCCTTGTTAGCCCTCAGCAGCAGGACAAGGCCAGGCACCAGACGCAGGGGGAAGCTGGGGGCGCCCCGCCATTGACGTCAATGGCAGTGGGGCCCGCTGGCCCGCAGGTAGCCGTGGGAAAGGCTTCCCCGAGCGGGGCTGCCTGTGTCCTGGCCCCTGGCAGCCTGGGCAGGGTGCCCAGCGGTGCCTGGCTTGCGCCCCGTGATGGTGGAGGGGGAATTAGGCTTGGAGGGCTGTGAGGGTGCTGGCTGCTGGAGGTTCCGCGTTGTGTCTGATTGTAAAAGCAGGCTGTTTTGCTGAACAGCAGCTCTGAGATTATGAGTCAAAGGCCTGATTTGAAGTTGCAACCAGGCGTAGGGCTGCATTTGGAGGCTTTTTGTTCCTCCACTGAAATGTTTGGGTTTGTTTGGGCCAGAAGTGTGCCCAGGGCTTGGCGCTGAGTTTCGGGGATCAGTCACAATGGAGAGTGCAGCGGGAGGTGTTTAATTCACTTAGTTGAGACTACCTGAACCTCTGCTTTTAACTACTGTGAGGAGCAGCAGACACAAACATCCCTAGCTTGCTCCCCACGGTAAAGCAAGCTCCCAAACACCAAAGCGAGTTCCCAAACACCAAAGCGCGAAGCCATTAGCATCCCTTCCTAGGGCCGAACCCGCACAGCCGCCTCCCTGCGCAGGGAGGGAGGCAAGGGATGTAAAAGAAAGAAATGGGCAGGTGAAGGGAGGGTGTCGGCTGGGCTCGGCGAGAGGCTGCGGCCGGCCTCCTCTCCGCAGAGCCGCCCCGCGCTCGCTCACCCGCCTCTTCCCCCGCAGCTCCTGGACCTCTTCATGGTGTGGGACTGGTCCACCTACCTGGCTGACTACGGGCAGGCCACCTCCAAGTACCTGCGGGTCAACCCCAGCACGGCCCTCACGCTCCTGGAGAAGTAAGTGCAGGGGTCGGAGCTGCCGGCACGGGAATGGAGGCGGCTCCAGGGCCGGGGCTGGAGCCGCCCGCCCTGCCGGGAGCGGCGCGGCCGAAGCCCGGCGGCAGCACGGCCGTGTCCCGGTGCCGGGAGCGGCGCGGAGCGGCGGGCGGTGCCGGTACCGCGGTCTCAGCCCGCGGCTGCCCGAATTGCCGCTCTAGGGAAGGGAAATGCGTGGGGTTTGCCGTGGTGAAGCGGTGCGAGCCTTTCGGCCGGCCTGGAGGGTGGACTGGGAGGGCAGGGTAAGGAGGGCGCGTTGCCGCCAGCCCGGTACCAACCTGCTGGTAAAAGCCGCATCAGAACACACTGCGGTTTAAAGACATTTTCTAACAGTGTTTTCTCTCCTCTCCTGCCTGTGATGAATATGTCTTCTGAAGAGTTCACAGAGGGTACGTATCGCCTATATTGTTACAAAATATTGCTGCTTTAACTTATTTAATTTCCCGAATTTCGTTTTTAAATCCATTACTACGGGAAATCAGCGATAACGATGCCCGTTATTGATGGTGAGCAAAGTTCGCCCGTTCACTGCATCTAAATTTACCATGGAGGCAGATGATATTAACGGGTTTTATGGTTTGCTTCTTTCTTATGGCATTGGTAGGGCCAGGGTCCTGCCGAATGGGTGTTTGCTTCATAGTTATGTGTTATTTGTGAAGTAATATTTGTTAAAACCAGTTCTGCATTGCAGAAGTTGAGTTTAAGAACACACAGATAACAGGTTTTGTGATCTTTCAGTTTTTATTAGCAGAAAGATAAAAAGAGGATCAATAGTAAAACTGTTTCAGTAGTCGGATTTTTCCTTTTGAAATTATGTTTCTAATGTGTTTGTGTAATTTCCTGTTTTATTTCTCTAGAATGAAAGACTCCAGCAAAAAGAACAACATTTTTGCTCAATTCAGAAAGAATGATCGTGACAAGCAGAAGCTAATAGAGACTGTAGTAAAGCAACTTAGGAGTTTAGTGAATGGTATGTCCCAGCACACATAGGCCTCTTAAATCAACAGTATCTCATCATGCCAAGAGGTGTTTCTTAGCCACTATTTCTACTAAGCAAAGTGATACCAGTTAGGACATTTGTTTGACTGAGTAAAGGAGAAATGCAGTAGATGGATTGTACATGGAGTCTTCAACAAACAATTCTTTGTACGTATTTTTAATGGTTCGAATACTATTTTGTATATTGTAAACAAATGGTAAAAAATGAGACTGTACAATAAAAACCAGCGCAATCGTATTGTACATGGAACAGCTGAACTGTAAATACGTTATTTAATTATCTGCAGATATGGTGTCCAAAATTTTGCTCCGAATAGGAATTATTTGAGAAATGATCCCTTAGTTGCTGTTTTCTGGTTGAATCCTAATTTAATGTTTTTAAGCATTGAGATACTTGTGTTTCAGATGCTGCCTATTGTTTTCCTGCGTTAAATGTATATTAGCCTTAAAGTGACTGGACATAATTTTGTATATCAGATTTTGTAGTCTGGAGGTATGAAAAAGTCTTCTGATTTTTAGTACCTTTGAAAACTACCTGAGAACTAGACTTGATACCTATTTAGCGTTAGGACTTATAGGCTTTGTTCTCCAAAAGGGTTTAATCTTGAGGTCGTGAATGTAAATAACCATTTGAGTTCTTTATAATGTGACATTTTGTTTCGTTTTGGTTTTGTTCCTCAGGGTTACTAATTCTATTTTGTAAGATCCCGGGTTCTTTTTCCCAGGTTGCAGTAAGGAATAGGTTTGCCGCTGTTGATTTCGTGCCGCATCTGTTTGTCAGTATGCGCTTTCTACCGCCAGCCCCATCCCAGCGATTAGCATTTTGTCCCACCACCGGTCTCTTTGCACTGTCCCCTCCTGGCTATTTTAGACACTAAGAGAATGTCTAACAAATACAAACCAAATGGAACGTGTAAAAATAATGTACATTTTTGCTGTATTTTTAAGTTATTGACGGTCTAAATACAGTAAGATAAACCTCGCCCGTGTTCCTGTTTAATTTCACACACCAGCACGCACCTCAGAGCCGGTTTCGCGGGACCTGTACGGGTCCTGACTCAGTGGCGATTTACCCCCGGGGAAGGCGGTCGGGGATCGGGGCGGCTCCGACGGCGAGGTGCGGGTCGGGGGCACTGCAGGATCGCCCCGACTGCCGCTGCAGTCCGGGCAGCCGGGAGAGGCGGGACTGGGGCGCTCCCCGGTCGGGGGAGCCCGGGACGGGACTCGCTACCTTCGCCGGGCGGCCGGGAGGGCTGGCCCGAGGGGGCGCCGGGGGCTCCCGCTCCCGGGGCAGCCGTCCCGCCGCCGACTGGGGCGCCACGAGGGGCTGGGAGAGGGGTGGGAGGGGGGCCGCCGGGCCCCCATCCCCGGGGGGGCTGCCCCGCCGCGGCCCCGCGCCCCTCGGCCGCTGTGCCCGACTCTCCCGCGCCAATCACCGCACTTGGCCGCGCCGCTTAAATATGCAGCGGATACGTCATCTCCGAAGGTGGATCGGGCGTAAGTGGCCAATATCTATATAAATGTGGCCGAGGGGCGAACCGGCAGCAGGAGGCGAGCGGGGCCGGGCGGGCAGCAGCCGGCAGGGCCCGCCGTGCAGCGCCCGCCGCCGGTAGCCGGTCTGACAGCCACCCCCGCAGCCGCCCGCCCGTCCCCGCCGCCGGAGGAGGATGCTGGCCGGGCTCTCCTGGCCCGAGGCGTCGGCGCTGGCGCTGCTGACCCTGGCTCTGCTGGTCACCCTGTGCCGGCACCTGTGGGCGCTGCGCTGGAGCCTCAGCCGGGACCGGGCCAGCGCCCTGCCCCTGCCCAAGGGCTCCATGGGCTGGCCGTTTTTTGGGGAGACTCTGCACTGGCTGCTCCAGGTAAGGCGCCGGTGGACGAGGGCGGGGTGGGAAGGGACTGGTGGAAGCCACAGGCTGACCCGCAGCTCGTCCCCAGGGCTCCCGCTTCCATAGCTCACGGCGGGAGAGATACGGAAACGTCTTCAAGACCCACCTCCTGGGCCGGCCGGTGGTGCGGGTGACAGGCGCTGAGAACATCCGCAAGATCCTTCTGGGCGAGCACACGCTGGTCAGCACACAGTGGCCCCAGAGCACCCATATCATCCTGGGCTCCCACACCCTGCTCAGCTCCACCGGTGACCTGCACCGCCAACGCCGCAAGGTGAGTCTCTCGGCCACCGCAACAGGGCACACAGCCCAGGCGGCACCTCCGCCCAGGCTTGGGCCTCAGTAGCATGTGTGCTCCCCCTGCTTTAACTACCTGCTTGTGTTCCCCCTTTTCCTCCTAGATCCTGGCCAGAGTCTTCAGCCGTGCTGCCCTGGAGAGCTACCTTCCACGGATCCAGAAGGTTGTGAGCTGGGAGCTGCGGGGCTGGTGCATGGAGCCGGGCTCCATCGCAGTTTATTCCTCCACTAAAACCTTAACTTTCCGCATTGCAGCTCGGATTCTGCTGGGGCTCCGCCTGGAGGAAAAGCAATTCAAGGATCTGGCCAAAACTTTTGAACAGCTGGTGGAGAACCTCTTCTCCCTGCCCCTCAACATACCCTTCAGTGGGTTGCGCAAGGTACTGCCGCATGTCCCGTTCCCTCTGCCTGGGGACAAGGGCCTGGGCCCTGGTAGCAGAGACCTCCTGTCCCCAGGCCTGCCCAGGGGCACTTCCAATGGGCCAGGACATCTGCAGCACCCTATTCCAGGTCTGAGGGCTTGGTGTCTTACCTAATTCAGCCATTTCCCTTTCTCTGCACTTCCCACCTGCTCCTGGTTGACTTCCAGCACCTTTGGGTCCTGGCTCCAGTTCATTGTACTGTACAGGGCTTCTCTTCTCCCTCATCCCATATGTTGCCTCTGGTTAGTTCATCATGTCTGGGCCTGTCCCATCTCATCCTACTTGGACTCCTGTTAGCCCACGGCAGAGGGGTCTGTGGGCATGAGCACACAGCTCAGTTTAGCACCCCCTGTGTAACTCAGGCAGGCCAAGGACTTGGGACCTCTTATGATCCTTGGTCCCTTGTAGCCCAGCAGCACAGAGACAGCCCAGGGAGAGGAACGTGGCAGACAGCCTCCTCTGCCTCTTTCAACTTGCAGTTTCCAACCTGCTGCTCTGCTCCTCTTTGCCTGCCTCCCTACACTCCTGTTCTAGGTATTGGTCCTGTGTACCACCCCTCCTCTCACATTACTCCCTCCTCTGACTTTAGGTTCTCCATACTTAACACAGCTGAAGTCTCCTGCCCACTTTGGCCAGGTCTTCCCTCATCTCTTATTTCCACTGTGAGCTCTGCCCCATTGGATCCCCTTACCCAGCCAGTCCCAGTTCACCCCCAGCCTCCCTGCTGCTCTTCACCAGTTCAAAGCTCTGGTTTTCCCTGTCCAGTTTCCCTTTGCAGGTTGGCACAGTGTGGGCTTTCACCCCTCACATCCTACCCCTCTCTGCCCTCTCTCAGGTCAGCCACAGGCTGTCTGGCCCCAGACCAATATGTTCCACTTGCATTTAGGTCCCCTTGTCTTTCCCCTTGCTCCCTGCCCTGTTTACTTTGTCCAGTCCTTCCCACCTCAAATCTAAGCCTTTGTATGTTTTTCCCAACATCTGGTCATGGCCATTTTTCATTCCAAATCTCATCCTTCTGGCTTTTGCAGGAAGCATCTTGATAGAGAGCCACACTCTGTGACTCCATCCCACTTTGCAAAGAGATTGCTGATCACTTGACTTGTTGAGATCTTACATGAATGTTACACAACTGAAGATGAGCTGGCTGTGATTAATGTGTCTTTTTCCACTACACCCTGGTTAAGCCACTCATTTGATCCTTTCTCAGATGTGCCTTGCTGTCTGGACTCAGTTTTATTAAGTTACCTCTTCTTGTCCCTTTGGACAAGCTTCTTTTGGACCTGACACAACTGTGGGTTTGCTCAGCGCAGATGCCTCTGAACTTGGTACCACGTGTTTACTGCTGTCTTTTCCTCTCAGAGAATTTCTTGTGACTTATTGTATTTGATTCACAACAGCAAAGCAACAGAATGTGCAGCAGTTCCCTCCAGACTGCTGCCTCTTGCAAGGCTCTGGGGCTGGGCAACAGATTAAACTGTTATTGCTCTTATAGATCCTGGTTTTAAGGATTGCTACGCATGGGCTCCCTCAGTCTCTCAGGAGAGGGGTTCAGTTCCTAAGGTTCTCCTGAACTGTGTCTGCCTCTCACAGGGAATAAAAGCACGGGACATGCTACATGAGTTTATGGAGAAGGCTATACAGGAAAAACTGCAGAGAAACAACCCAGAAGATCACAGTGATGCTCTGGATTTCATAATGAACAGTGCCAAGGAGCACGGCAAGGAATTCACCATGCAGGAGCTAAAGGTAAGGATGAACCCAGTAGTCCTTACTGAGCCTAAACCACTAACTGAATGTGAAGAGTATTTTCCCAAAGATCTTGGGAAAAAATTGTCATTAGTACTGCATCATTCATAGTTCCAGGTCACTTGGTATCAGTGAATGACAGATGACACTACATTTATATAACAAGTTTTGAAGCAGTTTTGCATGGGTACAGCAGCTGAATATGGTTCAAAAGTATTTGAATATAGTTTAAAGGTAGTTTCACTGCTTACTTAAGTATTTAAGGAAAACTGTCTAAAGATTAATATTTTATAAATATTTTGTAAAAAGGTAATCTCTAAATCTAAAATATTTGAAAAACTTTGAGCAACTAGTAGATATAATTAGAATCAAAATATGTTTATAAAGTAATTTTATTATAATTATTTATTATATTATTTATTCTAATATATGTTTTTATTATAATGTAATTTTTAAAATAATTGAAACGTTCAAAATGTGATTGATTAAGATTAATTACTCTCTGTTAGTTTTCACATGAATATTACACAAGAATAATTTCATGATCTCTCATCATGTCCCTGGCTCTGACTACAAATGCAATAAGGGGATATTAAATGTAATATGGAGTTACATGGCGGTGATATGGGGCCAGCTGATTGAAATCATAGTATATAATATATACTATAATATATATTATATTAAAAGTATGTATATGTATATACTATAGGATACGCTGTCCTGTAGCATTATGGTTAGAAGATTTCTATTTTGTCTGTATTTAACAAAATTGCTTGCAAACCAAACTGCCTATGCTTGCAATTATGGCAATATTCACTCTAATATAACAGTAGGAGAGCTTTCATTCCATTAAATGGTGCAATTGGATAAAAAGTCCAAAGCTGTCTCAGAGACGTGGATTATCTGTCTTTGAGAGAGCCTCCAAACACTGGCACACACTAGTTACTAATTTGCTTTGTGTTCAAATTATTTGGAAGGACAGTCTTTCCAGAAGTTTTCCTAAATACGCTGCTGGCATGAACTTACCAGGACCCTTGAAATGTAAAGGTCATTAAAAAAAATATTGCTTTGCCAAAAGTACTGTTTTAAAATACTTAAAACCCTGAAAAGATTAAAAAGACCCCATCCTACATAATAGTGCTGTCACTGGCTAGATGGGTGGAACTGTAATGCTGCATGTCCTGCCCTCCAGGACAGGGAGTTGGGCTGTAGCACAGGGACAATACTGGTGAAACTTGGGAAGGTGCTGCCTTCCAGGCACTGGTTATGTTGGCCTTGTAGAAACAGGAAGGGAAAGTCAGCGGCTCAGTGTCACAGCTTCTGCAGCAGCACTGTCAGAGGTTGATGCAGAGAGTCATAAGGGCTGTTATTTCAAATTGCAGAGCTTGCCCTAAATTCCTTGCATGCTATTGAAATGTCTTGGGGTTTAATTGCAAGTGGTGGAACTGAGAGGTTTCTTTTCATCTGGATCTGCTACCTTGTGAGTGTAAAAATCCCTGCTCATGCCTGCAGGAGGTGTGATAGGGGTCGACAGGGATCTGTTATTCCAGAGGTTTTATTTCAGCTGAAAGATGCCCTTGAGAGCTGCACTTTGACAAAAGCATCTAGTCCAGCCAATATATGGCACTGGGGATGGTAGCAAAGAGTCATCCTTGTGACATGATCCTTGACCTTATCAGACTTGGGTCCAAGTACATTCAGGCTTCAGGTGTCCTTCTCTGTGTTTGTGGCTTCACCTCTCCAGAACAATTGTTGTGTCTGAACAATTTAAAGTCCAGACATACAGTCATGTGAAAGGAAACTGCTCTGTGTCCTTGGAGGATTTTGCTCTGCTTTGCCCCTGGACTGAAGCAATTAGTGCTCTGTAGTGCCAGCCAGGTCCCAGTCCTCCTAGGGTGGTAGCTCCTGGTATTCCTCCCTTCACTTTTGTCTCTGGCCTCTGGCCTTGGTGCTCCCAGTCCTGTGCTCCCACTGGCACCTTCAGATGGTGTTGTAGGTTTGAGCATTATGTTTGCTGTCAGAGACATGATATGCCATGACCCATCTCTGGGCAGCCCTTAACTTTTGGAAAACCATTTGCAAAAGTTCATCAGAGGGTGCTGCAAACAGCCCACAGCATCCTGGTATGTGCTGTGCCAATATAGTCCCTGCAGACAGTCCCGCAAAGACTGGGAGGCTGCGTGGGGATCCGTGAACTGGAACAAGGCACCTATTACAGATTTGACTGTTCTGTGGTCCATCTATCTGAGCTGGTTAACTTCCTAACTTGTAATGGATACATCTGCTGCGGAGCTATCAGAAATACTGCTGTGCTTCAGGCTGTAAAGCTTGAAAGGTGAGCAAGTCCTCTGCCTGGTGTGTGCTCCCTGCAAGCTGTAGTACTTCCCAGGCTGACCTGCTGTAGTAGAGAGGTCATTCTGCTCTCAACTCTTGGCTTCAGTCCCCTCCCAGATAAGCAAATGTTCAATTATAACCAGAGATGCATCAAATGCAACCCCTTTTAGCTACCAGCACATCTAGGATTTGTGCATAAATACGCTCATATCCACTGCCTGGGCAGAAGAGTAAAAGGTGGGTGCAAAGGGGAATTGGCAGATGAAGAGAAAAGGCATAATGCTTGAAATGGACTTCACTCAGTGTGCTATAATGCATGTTAAAATACTGCTTTAAAATTGGTAAATCTTAGGAGGAAAGCTCAGAAGAGCTGTACTGGTGGTGATGTGTGCTCAGCTGTGTTTCTGCACCAGTCGCTGGGCAAGTGGATGTCCAGTTCATAAATGGTTTGCTTCCTGCCAACTCAGGATGGGTGCAGCTTTGTGGAAAACAGAGTGGGGGCCAGGGCCCTTTGCACAGGGACAAAATCTGAAAAAGGTGAGAACAGTCTAAATCACAATCAGTTTAAAATGGCATTCAAACTTGTCACCTTCATTCCTCTCCCAGGAGTCAGCAATTGAGCTCATATTTGCTGCTTTTTTCACCACGGCTAGTGCCAGCACTTCTCTGATCCTCCTGCTACTGAAGCACCCCTCAGTGATTGAAAAAATAAGGCAGGAGCTGATGTCCCATGAACTGTATCAGCAGTGTGAGTGCCACCCTGCAGGACCCTACCCGGACACCCTGACCATGCAGAGCAGGGACAGAGAGAAACCACGTTTCCACTCCACGGCCAAAGATGTTCAGAAGGATCAGAGCCAGCCCCCAGCCTCAGTGGAGGAAGGTTCCCTCCAGTCCGGTGCCCTGCTGGAGCCCACCGTCCCCCGGAGCAACTTCTGCACTGGCTCCCAGCTCCAGGCACCATCAGGGCAGAGCTGTCACTGCTCCTCGGACATCAGCCTGGAGAAGCTGAGCCGCCTGCGCTACCTGGACTGCGTGATTAAGGAGGTGCTGCGGGTGCTGCCCCCAGTCTCCGGAGGCTACAGGACGGCACTGCAGACTTTTGAGCTCGATGTAAGTGCCTTGCAGGCTGTTAGGGAACTGCTTGCATTTCATGCAAGCACAGCACAGTGGTGGTGCTTGGCAGTGTAGCTCAGGGGGAGGTGGCACCCAGCAACCTCTGTGGGTCCCAGCTTGGCTGGGGAGAAAAGGAGCTACAGAGCAGGTGGGCAGTATGTTGGGGCTGTCCTCAGGCACCCCCTGCTCACCCTCTACTAGCATGGGTATGTAACACTTCTCTCCTCCCCTTTTCTCTCCACTCCCAGGGCTACCAGATCCCCAAAGGCTGGAGTGTCATGTACAGCATCCGTGACACACATGAGACAGCTGCTGTCTACCAGAGCCCCCCCAGCAGCTTCGACCCAGACCGCTTTGGTGCCACCCGGATGGAGGCTGCAGGCCGGTTCCACTACATCCCCTTCGGTGGTGGGGCACGGAGCTGCATCGGGAAGGAGCTGGCACAGGCCATCCTCAAGCTGCTGGCCATTGAGCTGGTCAGCACAGCCCGCTGGGAGCTGGCCACCCCTAGCTACCCCGCCATGCAGACCGTGCCCATCGTGCACCCCGTTGATGATGGGCTGCAGCTCTACTTCCACCCCTTGTAGCCTGGCCATGGCTGTGGGGCCTGAGCTAGGGGTACGCTGCTCCCCTCAGCCCTGGAGCTGATGCCCCTCCACAGCTACGGGGGGCAGGTCTCCACTGCATCAGGCTGGGTATGGCACTGGATCACTGCAGAGCAAAACCTAAAGGTCTGTTTTTCCCCTCCTAGTGTACAGGCTGGTAGGGAGAGTCCTGCAGAGTCACACTCCTGAGCGCTAGGGTGAACCTCAGCCCCAGCCTGGGGGCAAAACCCACCGAAGTTGCTGGCAGGGAGCATATGCCATGGGGCCTCAGCCAGCCCCCACTCCATAAAAGTCTCCAGCTACCAGGGATGTGGAGCAAAACTCAGGCCTACAGCTAAGGCTCCCAGAGCATTCTATCCCTGGGTTGTCTCCTGCCTCTCCTGTGTTATAGGAGAGGCAGGATGAACATGTAGCTTTTTAGATGTAAAAAGAAGAAAGATGGGGAGCTCTGCAGGAAAACACAAGCCAGAGCTGCTCAATTCATGGCATCAGTGCTAGCTAGAATAATAGGGTGTAAAGTGGTTTTTATTGTAAATATTTAATCTCATTCCTGCACTTCCCATTAGAGCTGGCACAAAGAGGATATCTCTCAGTCACCCAGTAGTAGTAGCTGTGCATGTTGTGTTGAGCACTGTGCTGCTGCTCGGGGTCTGCCATGAAGCCCCACTCTGCTGTCCCCACAGGATGTGCTCCCCAGCTACAAGTCCAATCCTAACCTCAGGATCAAACTGAAGCATGGGAGGGGGCTTTGGGGAGCAAACATTTAGAAAATGGACATTTCTGAATATGTCTGATTTGTGGTAGAAAGTCCCTTGTTCCTGGTGATGCTGTTCACATTGCAGAGGGGACATTTGCAAGGTGACACAGGCTCTGTGGTGGCTGGCTGGCCAGGCTGACCTTGCCAGCTCTGTCAGCCTAGCTCTGCCAGCGAAAGTGCCAGGACAGCAGCTCCATGGTCCATCCACAGGGTGGAAGCTGGGGCTAAGCTTGGGTTTTGAGAGCACCATTCTAGATGGTTTTTGAGTACCACCACAGAGTGTTTCTCTCCCATGTTAAATGAAGTGAGTCCTGTTGCTTGTGTACTGATAACAGAACTAGAGCCAGGTCCTTGATCCACAACAATACGTTTATAAGCTTCTTTCAGCTTCCCCTTTGCTCCCCACTGTCATGCATCCTGTGTGGATGCAGTGGGGAGAATAATATGCCTTGTTCCTCCAGAGCATCCTGTGTCCGGTGGTGTGGTGTGCTCTGTATGAAGCACCAGCTTGACCTGTGAGGGCCAAAATGTGGCACAGTGTCCCTTTGGAAAGGCCCTGAGAGCTTCTCAGTCTCCTGAAACTCTGTCATCATCCTGCTTCAGTGCCAGGCTACAAATGACCTCACCCTGGCCAATCCCCCTTGACTGTGCTGGGGCACTGCAGCAGGGTGTGTGCTGCCGTTGGCTGTCTGAGGGCTGTGCAGTGACCACTCCGCTACCTGGGGCAGAAATGTGGCTCCCAAATGTAACAGGTCAAATCTGGAGGTTGAACTGCAGGGCTGAGTTAAGTGCTGTTGGCAGGCCAGCCCTGTAGCAAACCAGAGCCTCTGCCCCTCCTGACCTTGTCCTGAAAGGTGAATCTTTTGCTTATCAGAGGTGAAATCAGTAGATGGTGGGTGCAAGTGGCAATGACTAACTTTAATTAGCAGGAGCTGCTGACTGACTGAGACCGCGGGCGATTCGGGGTCCCACCGCAGGCAGGGCTGCGGGCAGGGCTGAGCCTGGTGCAGAAGGGTCGGGGCTTCTCCAGCAGCGCACTTAAAAATTACCCCGAGCGCTAACGAGCCCTGTAGCCACCCGCTGAAAAATGTAACATGAATCTAGTTAAAAAAAAAAAAGACTTGAAACTGATTTTGTTTGCAGATAAACACGAGCATTTACAAATGAAGTGTAATAATTGTTACTTGTAATCAAAGTTTGTTCATATTAGGCTGTTAATTTCTTGACCCCCTTCCAAGATGTTTTTAATTATCCCTTTCACTCTTTACCATTTGATTCTTTTCAAGCCGGTGGCTGGGGAATACACAGCTGGGGAGATAATAAAGCCTTCCTGTGGCAATTATCGGTGCTCAGGCCACCGTATCTCGTTATTTTGATAGACAGTGAACTTGGCGCGCTTGCCGGCCGGGTTCACGCAGATGTCACGGTCCGTGTTGTAGGTCACAAGCAGGTCAGCGCCCGGCAAGGAGAGAGCGCCGGGTCAGGGCGCGGCCGCCGCTCTCGGACGGGCTCCGCGGAGCCGCCCGGGACCGCGGCGTACCCCGAGGGGCTGCTGCCTCCGGGGCCGGGGGACTACCCTCCGGGGGTGTCCCTCTTGGGTAACAGGGTGCGGAGGCGGGCAGCCTCGCTCCCGCAAGGCATCGTAAGAGGAGGGAGGGTCCCGTGTGATGCGTTCATTGCTAGAAAAATAATAATTAAAAGTGACATCTCCCTCTCCCATACACAGACACACACACAAAACTTCCAGCGTTTATTGGGCTTGTCTGGGAGCAATAAAGCAAAAGTAACAGAGAGGGAAGAGGTAAAAACTGTAAAAAAAAAAAAAAAAGAAAAAAGCGAGCGCGGTGGTGTATTGGCAGCAGCCGTGCCCGGCGGAGAGCTCTGCGGCCCCGCAGCCGCGCTCCGCGACGAGCGCCCCTTCCCCAGCGGCTTCTGCGCCGGGACACGGCGGCCGCCTCAGCCCCAGCCAGCACAGCCTGCCCAGCCCCGCCGGGCGCCCCGGTACCGCCGCGCTCCTCCCGCTCGGGGCCGCCGCTCCCGCCCGGAGCGCAGCCCCCGGTGCCTGCCTGCGGGCACCGGGAGCGAGCCCCTCTGCGGCGCGCCTGCAGGCGGAGTGCCCGCCGGTGCTGAGCGCCTCTTTCCGACCGCGGCAGCCCCGACGGGATGCCAGGCAGCCTCAGGCGAGGGTGAGCAGTGGATCCCGGGGAGAGGAGCTGGGCACGGCGGGTTTGGTGTTTCCTTTCCGCCCTCACCTCCCTTTCCCTCGGTGACCCGCGCTTGAACCTGCATCGAGAGACGGACTGTTGCCGGCGGCTCCTTCCTCCGCGGCCGGCAGAAATACAAGCCGAGCCTTTCGAGGTGAACCAGGGGACAGCGGAGGCTCCTCCGCCGATGCGGCGGCACTGCTGCGGCTCTGCCCGGGGTGCCGCCCAGCTGCCCTAGCACCGGGGACCCCTCGGTCCGACTCCGGCCGCTACCTCGCCGTTCCCGGCCGGCGACAGCGGCGAGCGAGCGAAGGAGCTCCGCAGCTCGCAGAGCGCACCGGCGCCGGCCGGGCAGCGCGCCGGGGGTAGGTGTCTGCGGGCAGCCGAGCCGCCGGGTGCTGGCGCGGGACATTTCTGAGCGCAGCTGCTGGTCTGTGACGAGCATCGGCGATAAATCCGAGGAGCAGGAGGAGGAGGTGGCCGCCACCAGTTATCAGCGGCGTTCCGCAGCCCACTCGCCGAGCGCGGTGCAGGGGCAGCGAGCCCGAAGGCTCTGCCGCCGCTCCCGGCGGCACCTTTCCTTCCCTGGCAGCGATCTGCGGCGGGCAGGATGCACTACGCAAAGCAAATAGTTAAAGATTTCGGGGGGAGGAGCCAGGCCGCAATCCGCAATTAAAGATGAACTTTGGGTGAACTAATTTATCGGACCAAGGTAGGGTGGGCAGCAACCTGGGAAGGGTATAAAAGGCGGCCCGCGGCGAGCCCGGCCCGCGCACTCGGAGCTCCCAGGGGGCCAGGCGGGACTCGCTCCCCAGTCATGGGCTTCTCTGTCCTGGTCGCCAGCGCCCTGTGCACCTTCCTGCTGCCCCTGCTACTGTTTCTAGCCGCCGTCAAGCTCTGGGACTTGTACTGCGTGAGCAGCCGCGACCCCAGCTGCCCGCTCCCACTGCCCCCGGGCACCATGGGGCTCCCCTTCTTCGGGGAGACGCTGCAGCTGGTGCTGCAGGTAAGGCGAGGCGATGCCGCGGGGAGCGGAGAGGCTCCCCGGCTGCTGCTCTGGCTGCAGGGGAGGGAGATGAGCAACAACTTTGCCAGGCTCCCGTGCCCAGGTGGGAAAGAGCTGCTCTCCCTGCCTCTTCCTCTCCTCCCTTTTAAAATTTATTTTATCATTCTCCCCTCTCCTCCCCTGTCCAGAGGCGGAAATTCCTACAGATGAAGCGCAGGAAATACGGGTTCATCTACAAGACTCACCTCTTCGGGCGGCCCACGGTGCGGGTGATGGGCGCCGAGAACGTGCGGCATATCCTGCTGGGCGAGCACCGGCTCGTCTCTGTGCAGTGGCCCGCCTCGGTGCGCACCATCCTGGGCTCGGGCTGCCTCTCCAACCTCCACAACGGGCAGCACAAGCACCGCAAAAAGGTACGGCCCGACAGCGGGCGGGGAGCGGGCGCGGTCGCCCCGGACGCGGCGGCTGAGCCTCTGTCCCATTCCTCCTCGTCCCCTCGGGCAGGTGATCATGCGAGCCTTCTCCCGGGACGCCCTGCAGCACTACGTGCCGGTCATCCAGGAGGAGGTGAGCGCCTGCCTGGCGCGATGGCTGGGCGCCGCCGGGCCCTGCCTGCTGGTGTACCCCGAGGTGAAGCGCCTCATGTTTCGTATTGCCATGAGGATCCTGCTGGGCTTCCAGCCCCGCCAGGCCAGCCCCGACGGCGAGCAGCAGCTTGTGGAGGCCTTCGAGGAGATGATCCGCAATCTGTTCTCCCTCCCCATCGATGTGCCGTTCAGTGGGCTCTACCGGGTAAGGCTCACGGTGGGCCAGGAGGAGAGAGGTATCCCTGCAGCCGGGGCAGTGGGGAACGGGTGGGAGGGATGGCAGTACAGCCCAAGTTCCACATTGCTCTCCCTGCTGCTTGGTCAGGGCTTGCGGGCACGCAACATCATCCACGCCAAGATCGAGGAGAACATCCGTGCCAAGATGGCCCGTAAGGAGCCCGAGGGCGGCTATAAGGATGCGCTGCAGCTGCTGATGGAATACACACAGGGCAATGGGGAGCAGCTAAACATGCAGGTAAGGTTCCCCAGGGCCAGATCCATCCCTTTCCCCCAGCCCCCCTTGTCAGCATCACACTTGTCTTTTGGATAAAAAGGAAGGAGCAGGAGGTGCTCCCTTTCCCCATAAAATAAACCAGCTTGTGTTGAGCACTGGGGTGCAGAGGTTGCAACCAGGCTGTTGGATGGGGAGCATAAGCAACTCTGATCACCTCCATCCTGGCCCCTGGGTGTCTGCTCCATTCTGGGAGCAATGCACAGCATTGCAGTGGAAGAATGGGCTTGGTAGAGATACTGTGTTTAGTGTCTGGTTTATCCCTCTTCTTTCCTTTGTGTAAGGAGCTGAAGGAGTCTGCCACAGAGCTGCTGTTTGGGGGCCATGAAACCACTGCTAGTGCTGCCACATCACTGATTGCCTTCCTAGGGCTCCACCACGAAGTCCTGCAGAAAGTGAGGAAAGAACTGCAGGTGAAGGTGTGTATCTTCCCCAGAGCCATTTCAAGGAGGGGGCAGTACCTCCAGGACAGGTGTCCCAGACAGGGCTCCCTTTAACCCAGGTGGTACCCTACTTTTAGGGGTGGCAGGATAATACAACTCACTGAGGGGGGCAGCTCCTTTGCAGTCCGGGAGTCCTGGCCGCCCGCTCCGTGAATGTCATGGTAGCATCTTCCTTTCTAGGGGTTACTGTGCAGTTCCAACCAAGAGAAGCAGCTGGACATGGAGGTCTTGGAGCAGCTGAAGTACACGGGTTGTGTCATCAAAGAGACCCTCAGGCTGAGCCCGCCTGTTCCTGGAGGATTTCGAATTGCACTCAAGACCCTTGAGTTAAATGTAAGCAAGGCTTGGGCACAACTCCTCAGAGCAGCTGCAAAGTACTAGTGCTTTCACATAGCCTGTCTGCCTTAGAGCGGCCTGCAGGAAGCCAGGAGGGGGAGGTGGGGTGAACCTATGTGTCCTATGCTGTCACTTCACATATATTAATACAGCAAGGTGCTTCACGACTTCTTTCTCTTCTTGTCATAGGGTTACCAGATCCCTAAAGGTTGGAATGTTATTTACAGTATCTGTGATACCCACGATGTGGCAGATCTCTTTACCAACAAGGAAGAATTTAACCCGGATCGCTTCATGTCTCCATCTCCAGAGGATTCCTCTCGGTTCAGTTTCATTCCTTTTGGTGGGGGCTTGAGGAGCTGCGTGGGCAAAGAGTTTGCAAAAGTCCTTCTAAAAATATTTACAGTGGAGTTGGCTCGGAGCTGTGACTGGCAGCTGCTGAATGGACCTCCTACAATGAAAACGGGCCCCATAGTGTACCCTGTGGACAATCTGCCTACCAAATTCATAGGTTTCAGTGGCCAAATCTGAGAGCTCAACATTTGCCTCTGACTGGATTTCTATATAGCATCTAATATGTACATAGTAACTTTTTATAGTAACAAAGACCTTTAAATATTTAAACTTGTAAATGTACAATAGTTATTTATGTCTTCTAAATATTTTGAAAGGCTATGGGGTTTTTTTTCCCCCAAGCACTACAATTATGGGTCTCTGATTCATAATTAGATAATGTTATTTCTATAGAAATAAGTTTTCCCCTATTTAAAAATCTCATTGAAAGCTGGCCAGCTAAGCATTTTAAGACATTTCAGGATGGCATATGTAATAAGAAATATTCTAAAAGCATTCAAAAAAATGGTAACTAACTACTCATGCAAGTTACCTGAAATGGTTATTGTTTGAGAATGTTTTCAGTATTATTTGTGTCTAGATCTTATGTTTAATGTGTGAATTTTAAGTTTGATAATAAAGTTTATTTTTGATGATCCTCTGTATGAAGATCTGTGTGTCTGCTAGAGAGTAGCTTAATGAATGGGGATCAAGAGTTTGGATGTCAAGTCAGATCTGCTTTTGTGAATGACGTACTTGCTATTTCTGTGCTCATAACTCTTCCCTGCCTCCCCTCTTCACCTGTGGTTCTCGCTTGTGAATTATTCTAAGTTTTAGCCTGTAAGTGCAAGAGCAATGCAAAAACACATGCTTATTGAAAAGGAGTGATGACAAGAGCTACAGGTCTCCTTACCAAGCACATCATTTTGAGTCACAGTAAATAAGAGAGTAAAGGAAAGCAGAAGAATAATGTATTACATGAGTCTTTGTAGCTAGAGAAAATAGACTGAGGAAAAAAAATTCTGTAAATGTCCTCTCTTCCCATATTACTGCTGACCTGGGCAAACAGACCACTGGATCTTGTTCTGTGTTGAGTCTGCTGGCTATGAATCTTTACTTACGAAGGTGTCTCTTATCAGCTGGTAGAGCAAACAAAATCTGCTGATTTCTTCTTGAAATGCAACAGCTCTGGCTAGGTCAGAGAGAGAGCATGCATTTGATTTAAGAACTTCTTTCCTGGAATTCAGCAAAGTGAAAACTAAAAGGCAGGCACTAATGTGAATTGATTAACAGAGAATCAACTGTTGAGATGCAATTCCCCAGGGGTGTGTAAGCAGGGCAGATAAAATGCCCTAGGCATGATCCCTATTTTGGCTTAACCATAAGGGGGTTTGTGCCCACCCCCGCTTACTACACCTATTAGTCTTCCCTCAAAAGTCAAACAACATAGGCTGGCTTTATAAACATCTACAAAGTAAACCAATGTAATTCAGTGTCATGAACACTTATAACACCACATAGACTAATTTAATTTTCTGTTTGCTTCTGGAAAACAGTCACTTTTTCATTACGTTCTCCCAAGATCAAAATTAAGTATTTAGTTAAGTTGCTCAAAATAGCTGCAGGTGCTTAATAGCATCTCTGAGATTTGGGATTTCTTTTTAAGGAGTGTTTCTATTACCCATTTGATGTGTTTCTAGCTACCTTTTTAAATACATAAGCTTCTAACTTATGGCCTTAGATACAAGCTACATATGAGTTTAACTATCAAGAATTTTTCATATCCATTTTTTTGTAATTTTAAAATACAAAATATATTCTATTTAGATTGTGCCTTTGTCTTCTTGGCAATGTTTAAAATCTTAAATATTTTTCCCATGCAAACCTCTTGTACCATTATGTTCTTAGGGACTTGATGAATGACCTCAGTTTAAGACACTTTTGTAACATATATAGTAGCAGAAAATTGCAAACCTTGGTCCTGATTTGGAGGTGATCTGAAGTCTGGAGAACAGCAAGACTCTTGTCTTGGTATTCTTTCCTAACATTTTCTTCCCTAACATTACAACGTTCTGCAAATCCAGATAGATGCTGATATTCTTTAAATGTTATGTTTGGTTTTAATGGAAGTCTTTTATAAGTGGGAACTTTTTACATGGTCTTCCTACTATTTTAGTTTATATTTTATTTTTATAATGAATAGGAATCTAAGTGCTGTCTGGAGAATACAAACACTTTCACGGTGTAAGTCCAAGGTCATATGTGCAAATCTCATTTTTGGTTTTGAGTCAAGTTTGCGTGGCTTTTATGTTCAAACAAGAAAAAAATCATATACTTCATTTGATTTTGTCTGGACATCTGGGAGCACATCCTAAGCTGTTGTAAATCATGACAACATAGCCTATGTTAGGTACTGCCCCTGTAATAATTTATTTCTGTAGTTAAACGGTCTGTCACTGCTGTGCAATTTAGGCATCCTGGAGCTAGTTTTAAACAGCTATCTCAAGAAATGGTAGTAGTGTAGTTACAGTAAAATGGAGCTCTGTGTGGGTTAATTGCTAAAATGTTTGCCCAACTTCTTGAGCAGGTTTTACAATCCCTTCTAATCTCCTCTTGCAGCTGTATTTTGATAGCTTAGATGCTAGCTGCAGACCAGTTTCAGGTGAGCTGTGGTATGACAGCGTAGCTTTGCCTGCTCAGCAGAGGCTGGGGTGGGCACATGCCGAGACTGTGGCTACTGTTCAGGGGCAGTTGCACTCCCAGCCCCTACCTCTCTTGTTCTGCTGGGTCCAGGAACTGATCTTGTTGAAAAATTATCTACCAAAAAAACTAACTTTTTCAGGCAGACCAGCTCCTCATTCCAGCTCCCCGCATGAGCATTGTTTGTGCTGGGCTGCTGCACCAATACAGAGGAGGCAGGAAGAGGAAGCAGCCACTTCAGCCTGCCCTGCTGCTGACAGGTAGCTCCTACAGCCACGCTCTCGCTTTCCGAGGTGTTATGAGGTGTTACTGTTAGTGACTGATGCTCCAGGGCTCACAAGGTGATACAAACAAAAGGGACAGATTTGGTGAGGAGCACTCTCTCCCTTCCTGTAGCCCAGCCTTTTTGGAGTGTATCATATTCCTTCTCTTGGTTAACCTGCCATTTAAAAGAAAAGTATTTGACTAGGTCTCTCTTTGAAAAATCACACGCAGTTTAGAAAGTATTATGCTTTGGTCTTGGAGTAAAAGGTCATCATTTCCATGTAGCATACTGCTTCTTCCCTAGGGTAAGATGAGTTACTAGAATCCACACTTCTAAACCCACCTGAATAACAGCTGCTGCCAGCCAGCAGCATCTCTAGTGCTTAGAGTTTCTGATATCTATTCTATGCTAAATGTGTGGTTCTTAACAACAAACAGTTATATCTATTTTTGAACAAAAAGGACATTAAAGAATGACACGGGTGTAAGTTGACACTGAGGAATGTTACTTGATAAATCAATACCTTATTGAAAGAGACGACAGTATTTCCAGATAATATCAGAACAGGTAACACCGAATTTTGGTAAGGGTTATATGAGTAAGGGAAAAAAAAAGCTGAAGACTCATTGGAAATGATTAAAAATAATTTGGTCATATTTATTTATTTTGTCCACGGAAAACGAGGACATGTTACTTGTGTGCTGCTTTCAGTAGTTGAGCTGGGAAAGATTTTTTTTTTTAAATTTTTGGTTCGTAGAAGAACTTATTCAAGGGAAAATATAATTTGAAACCTTATATGCCTAGGGTTTTTAAAATTTATTTTTCTGACACTTTATTTTATTTTTTAGCCTTTATTAGAAGAGTTTTTTCCTGGACCTTGCAAGATGAGAGGCTGAGAGGGAAGTTTTGCTTTTTTCTACCCCATTTCAATCTATCATATGTTCTCTCATTTTATTCTGTTCAGTGATTTAGAATAACCTTTGGAGAGGTACCAAGAAAAACACTTAATAATATGTAAAATACTTCATCCTTGACTTTCAAGTGGTACTTTCCTAAGTGCTATAGGAAGTTTTTAACAATTTTTTACAAATCTGCATCTAGTCGTCTTTGAGAACAGAACACTTCTGTGTTTTGTTAACTCTACACATCTGCAGAGGTTTTCAGGGTGGGTGCTGATAAAAGAGTATGCCCTAGTCTTTTAAAAACCAATATGCATAAAATTAGAACCCTGAATCTATGTCTCTGTTTTTTAAGCATTGGAATTGATTTTTATGAGGTATAAATTCTGAAAATTTGCTGTCTCAAAGGGAGCTGCACTGCTTAGGCTCCCTGAAAATCCAACTACTTTTGACATAGTCCCAAAGATTAAGTAGCCCAAATGTAAGCAACTCATTGCTGAATTTCTTTACCTTAAAATTATTACATACTGTCCTTCCTAGAACAGTCTAACAGGATCCTATGCAAGACTATAGGATCTTTTACAAGGCCATGCTGAACATCTGCATAAACCAAACTTCAATCTATTGACTTTTGGCAAAGTTTTAGAAATTGTAGAAGGCAGACACAAATCTTGTGTTTGGGACATACTGCTCATATATTCCAGCCTCAAATTAGTGAATTTATTTATGGCTTAAAGGTATTATGTTACATGTAGCTGTCCTCTCTATTATAACAAAAAAGAATGGGGTGGATTTGAATAGCATTTGTTAATCCAGATAGTTTTGTTTGCCAGGTGGTTTGTATTGTAAATTCTCTGTCAACTTATACATCCAGCATGCAATGCAAAACATATACAGATTAGCAGTGAAAATTCAAAAAGTTTATTAGTCGCAACCATTAGAGTGATAGATTAGGAGAAAGGAAATGTAACTGGCAGCAAGTTTAGAGAAAACTCATTACTAGACTGGCTTGCTTCACTTGTTTAATAATGTCTTATGAAAAATGTTATATGAGAAGTTCAATGAATAACGCAGCCTTCATTAAGTTATGTAAATTAATGTATCTTCATGGGTGGGTTAAAAATAAAATATTTAACAAATCTGTTTACATCCAAAGAGTAAAAGCAGCGGAAACAGCTTTTAAAGAATCTGAGATTTAAATATTTAAAAGGTGACAGACAGGAGAACTTTGACAGTAGGACATAATAGTGCTGTTTTAATAGGTGTTTACAGCTTGCCTCTCAGTTGCAACAGAGGCAGGGCAACATATTAAGTATTCTCAGTCAACTGAAGTGATATTTGTCTCTTTATCAGCAGTTCCAACAGTGCAGTTTCACTTGTGCATGCTGTTAGTGCCCCAGAGACACACGCAGAACTTGAGTGATTTGCAAGGCTGGAAGGATCATTTTAGTAAACGTGACTTATGATGTACTTGTTTGCCAGGTCATTTTGTTCACAAATACACAATCATTCATATGCTTGTAGATTTCGATGCATTTCTTTTCCCCAGTTTATGAGCATTTAGGAAAGCCTAAGACTCCACAGGTTAAGTTTACACTACTCTACAAAAGAAATGCCACAACATGAGAAAATTATAAACCCAGGACTAAATCAGCTATAGAAAACACGCTTTCCTACCACACCAACAAATGCCAACCTTTCTCATGCCTGTCCCACAGCAAATCCTTGGATTTGGGCCTCAAAGCTTACGCAGAAGGTCAAAGATTGTTGAAGGCTGTTTTCAAGCAAAGGGGGGAAATAAATTCCAGAGATGAGGGCCCCTTACAGGATCTCTCTAGAGATAAAAGTAACCAAAATGCAGTCAGTCCCATTAGCACTCTTTCGAGTAGGAGGCAGGTCAGTAACTTTCTGAGGTGGTTGGAAGCTGATAAGATCGGTGTCAATATGGAGATGTGGGTCCTGAGCAGTGGTCTAGGTACAGCTCAGATAGTTTAAGGAGGAGCTGCACATAGGCACACACCTACCTGTGTTAAGTCATTTTTGTTAATGCTGCTTTAAATGAACGAGGTTCCTCAAGGAATCACTGTTTTGAGGGAAGAGCAACAACTTAGTTTGGGGATATTTTTCTGCTGTGGATGTATTTGATCAGCATTAATTTAATGTGCCTGTATCTCAGAAATACACTGCTTTTCTGTGTGAAATGTCAGCAGAACAAACATTTTTTCAGGATTGAATCTGAATTTTCAGTGGAATGATGGTAGGTCTTGGTTTTCTTGACTTGCTGCCTTAATTGACTAAAAGAAGCAAGGGCCTGTGGTGTGCTTTACCAACAGCCTTTATTTTGTATCTGAGCCCTTTTGAATTAACTGCCTCGTTGTATCCTATGGGAAAGCAAGGAAGGGACTGGATATTACCCTGCTAGCTATAGTGGTGCCAGCCTGCAAGAATATAGGGGTTTTTTTCCCTCTTACTTCAAAGTCTTTGTCATACACCTACTCATCAAACACCCTGCTTCTCTTCAAAGCTTCCCTTGGAAGCCTCAGGACCACGAAGTAATCCGGAAACTGCTCCCTGACCTGGCAATAGCCTCCTCTTTTGTGGATTGTCCTTAACTTTGACAAGAATGGAAGGAGATAGGGTGGGAACAAAGGGGAACCAGCAGAGAGACAAACACCCCCACTGCTCCAGCACCACACTACAGCCCTGGCTGCCTAACACACAGGTGATTTTCACCCTGGTGTCATCCTTCTTGTCCCACACTCTCTAGCTCTTGGTATCATTATATTACATATACATTATTGATGTTAATGATGCTGCCTACAGCACTGCAGCAAGATAGTAGGTGCATTATAAATCTAGTGGTTAAAGAGAAAAGTTCACTAATCTTGCTTGAAGTAATGGCATGTAGTGACCTTTCTGCTCATTATATGAAATAAATGAAATATCTCAGATTTGTGACATTTCTGAGGGGACCTTTCCTCTAACTGGGACTAAGAGCATGCTGGTCACTGAAATGCACTAATTGTCAGTCAACGTTTCTAGAAAAAAGTTGAAAATTTCAACCACAGGGATGTGCACAGAAAAGTACATGTTCCAGAGATGAGTTACATGCCTGCAAAGTGGAATCATTCACTTTTTATGGAATTGTCTTATTGTTCTCATCTTTGCATAGTCAGTACTTTTTTTTAATCAACGGTTTGCAGATGTACTTATTATCAAAGTATTTAGGAGGAGAGAAAGGAGATGGGAGGAGCATGCTACTGTGGAAAACCAAGAATTCTTAAGCAGTCAAAGGTACTACTTGTTTATTTTGGTGGCTTCTTGGTGATTGTCCTTTTCACCTTTCATTAACCTGCAAATGGATTAGTCCTCGTAAACTAAAGAGAGGAGACCAGTGCACAACCCACTGCCCCAGAGATAAGGTCACAAAGAGGGGACGTGTCCCGAGTACAACCTCGGAGAAGAAATAGAAGTCTGAAGGCATTTACACTAGGCTGCCATTGCGCTTTACTAGCCCTACTGTGATTTACCGTATCAGTTCAACTGCTGACACCTTTATGTCCCTCCCTCCTATCCCAGCAGGCCACAGAGACACAGTCCATGATAGATGCTGGTGAACTTTTCCTCTGATCACCTTCTGAAGAACTTTCCCATAATCTATTGTTTTCTATCACAGTGGAAAACAAAACAAGGGGTTTTTTTGACTTTCAGTTACCAGCTATTTTGCCCTAACTTTAAAGCAATGTACTGAATTTATTACATCAGTGTGAAAGAAGTTTTAAACTCTTGTCTCTTTATCCTACTCCCTGAACTTAACATGGTCCAGAGTAAATCAACGTAATTGCTGTTAGACCTACATTGTTGCAGGAATGTTTTATATTCCATGTTGTCAGTTATTTAGAACAGTTAATTGAAATTGCAAACATAAAAAGAGGAAAGCTACAGTTAAGAAATTAACTTTTTTTTGGTGCCTGTGGCTACTGTATGAATTATATAAAGAGCTAACACTAACTTTAATGTAAGATCAAAAGTGTCTGGAATACCTAAAAGGAAAAATACAGTTGTGGATTCAAGGCAAGTATTTCCTTTAATTGAGCACGTAAAAATATAAGAACTCACTATGGATTGAGGGAAGCAGCTGACCTAGCATTCCTCTTTGTAACTCCGAAATATTTACCAAAATATTGCATTTGCTTCTAAATAAATAAATAAATGTCATGGGCTACATGTGGGTTTGTCTCATCAAAATTCAGCACCACTATTATTACATGAGGGGGAAAAAAAAAGTCACAGCAACATTAACAAGGGGTATATTGAAGAAAGTACACTTGGAAGAGGGGGAGACTGTGCTGCAAACGCCCCTGCGAGCGTTCCTCCTCGGAGTATGCCCTCAGCTGACTTCCTTGCTTCTTCAGCCTGTGGAAAGGGTGAGCAGAGCTGCATGTACCAGCAAGCTTGTCCTGTATACAGAGGCATCAGAACGTGTAATAGGGAGTTAAGGAGTGGCTACATTGGGAAGGAGATATCTGGGCAAGGCTGAGTCAGCACTTGTCAGTAGCATTCTGATTTCAGTGCTGATTGGCTTCATCCTTTCAGCAGAGAATTATGTTTGAGGAGGCCTACAATAAAATGTTCCCAAATATGCTTTCGCAGCCTTGCACAAGGCTCTCTGCTCTCTCTGAATTGGGACAGTGCTGCAGACTCAAAGTGGTTTTCTTTGAATTATTTTGATAATTGCTTCTTATAATTAACATTGCTGTAGAGGAAGATTTGGCCCAACGTCTTTTAGAAATTAAGTCTGTGTCTTGCTATTTTTTTCTTTATATACTGAACTTCATGCTCTCAAACCCCTTCTTCTGGGCTCTGCTCTATCACTGTGGCTGGCTGGGGTTTTGGAACAGTTGTTTTCAACAGAAGCAGCAAAATTACAATTGAGATGTTACAAACCAATCTTGTATTCTTGAATTCCTTAAAACTGACTGTTTTATCTGGCAGCATGAAGTCTGCAGTTGGGTTAGACATAGAAATATTTGCTCATGCTGTATGTGGGCAAATGTATATAGTTATACATCTAGCTATATAAAGTCAGGTGGAAATATGAAAAACGTTTTTTATCTTCACATTACTGACATTAGGTAAAGAAACACAGCTGCATCTGTGGATTTGAACCTTGACCTGTCATCACCTTTAAAGCACAATGTGTGTCCCACCTGCTCCTTGTTTGCTTGCTTTTCTTGAAGGCTGGAGGAAGAAGAATTTCAGAAGCAGCTTCTTGATCAGACACTCTGTCCTTGCAGTCCCAGCTGAAAAGGTGCATCAGGCCACCAGCTTGAGACAAGGTCGGTGTAGTTGTCCTCCCACCTGCTCAACTTCTTCAGAGGTATGCTAAGAAAACTAAGGGACGAGAGCAGAAGCCTAGCCCTTTGCTGCTGGTTTTACTGAACACTTGTGTACTTTGCAACTCCTGCAAGCTGAGCTGGTGCCTGCACCAGGGCCACCTCCCTGTCAGCTTCCTCCTTTTCCATCCTCCTTTGACCTCCTGCATGTCTTTGATCCCTAATATCTGCTGCTGCACTGTGGCTTCCCTTCCCTCCTGCAGATCCCTGTTACAGAGTGTATATGTGGTTCATGTCCCCTCATGCTCCCTGCACCTCTCTCCCCTGTACCAGGCTTTCCTACCTTTCTCCTCATACCCCTTAGCAGTGCTCAGGATGACCCTGTCTCCCCACCTCTGCCGGGGGCTTCCATCATTCCCATTTGAATTCCCTTTCCCAGTCTCCTACCCCTAGTGAAGCAGTCTTTCCAGTCTTTATTTGTCTGGGAAACAGCTCATTTAACTGGGACAGGGAGGATGGGCAGACATGAGAAAGAGCCATTGTTATGCTGAAAGCAGTTAATGGGTGCCACCAGACACTTGTGTGTTCTAAACACAGTAGTAGAAGTCCCTGGTGCTGCCCAGAGCACGAGGGTTTTCCACTTCTCCATTCTCAGTTTTCAAATTTTCCTCCAGTTGAAGAAGGGTCTGGCATTGGTCTACACCACTCCTTGGCGTTTTCTAGTGGATTTGACGAGGTAGTCGAAACACACCATACTACAGAGGGAGAAACACCCTCGAGCTGAGAAAAGGCCTCATGACGGGTATCATTAAAGACTCGAGGCTTTGAGTATGGAGAGGGCTTTGGAGAGCCTAAATAACTCAGGTTTTTATACCAAAAATCATTCACTGCCATACTTTTTCCACTTTTCAGAGGGCTGCCTATTGGAGGCAGCAAGAATTGTTGCTCACTTTTTCAATTCTGCTGTCTAAAGACTTGGAAATTACTTAAATTTTCACCCTTTGCCATTATTTTTTTCTCTTTCTCCCTCACCATCTCTCTGGATCACAAGTGCTGACCTTAATATTTAATGCTCCACAGGCAGTAAGTCTCTCAGAGTTTTCCTTGTGACCGAAAAAAGTGGAAGATGAGTAAGATTTTTCTGGTCAGAAATTGAGTGTTACTGATTCATTGAAACAAATCCAAGTGGTTGGTGGTATGTCTGTAAATATGCTGTAATGAATCACTAGTGACCTCTAAGGGGAAGATAATGTGTCAGAGATTGCCTACAGATACACCTTCTAGACTGGTCTGGCAGATGGCTGTTTCCATATTCCCTGATTGGTGTAGGGAAGGCATTTGGAATAAATCTTGTAAGAAACAGGGTGGCTGGCATATGGTGTCATTCACCTACCAGTCACATCCAGCCCAACTCAGCAGTGGCTGATGTGGTTAACATATCATTGTCCTTTAATGGTCTATGAAAATGAACTTTTGATCCCAGTCCTGTTTTAAGTAAACAGATGACTCCATCAAGCAACACCATCCCATTTGGGAGCTCAGCAGCAGCTAAAGCCAGCAGTAAAAGATCTGCCCATTTACAGACACTGCTAGTGAGCTGTGAACTTTTGTCCAGGGGGTGGTGGTGGTGAAAGGACACAGGAGGAAGTAGGAGGAGTGACACTTGGGCCTTACCAATTTCTTACCAGACTTTTTTTAACTCTACTTGCTTCCATCAGAAGGAATGATGGCAATTAAGTATATTATCCATGAATAACTCGTGAGGAAGGAAAGGTTAGTAACACTGCCTGCCTCCCCTAGAGGTTGCCTGTGCAGTGGCAGGAGAGAGTTCACATCTGGTTCAACTGTCCTGGAACTGCAGTGGCAGTCCAACACCCTGCTGCTTTTAGTCTGAGTGATGCTGAAGAATGGCGGGCAGAACACGTGCAGGCTTTGGCCCTGTTGAGCTGAACTGGGTGATAAACGGAGTAAGTGTCTCTACCAGAACTTGCATTCAGACTGAACTCTTTCCCATTTCAGTGCTGTCTTGCAACATGCTGTATTTAAGGGCTACCACAGGCCATTTCAAATTTGATCTTGAAAGAGTATTTTCATGAACAAGAAAATTCACTGTGTATAACCTTTTTTTCAGATTAATACAACCTTCTTCGTTAAGCCAAATTCATTGGTTTAAAGTTAAGGACTACCTTATACCATAAAGCTGGACAACCTTTTTTTTTTTTTTCTGGGGGGAAGGGAGCTGCACGGCCTTTCACCTTCCAGCTTTACAAGCGAAGCCAAACTTCTGGGCAATCACTGTGCAAAATGCTTTTCCCCTCCCCCTCTTCCAGTGATGGCTGCAAACAAAGGTCTTTAGGGCTGACTACTCCAGACTTCAGGACTTTTAAAGGTCTTTACTTGACTGGAGATCAAAGGTTTCTCCTTAAAGAGTTTATCACTCAGACAAATACTCTGCAGTTAGCATTTCAAACCCAGTTTACAAGTCAAATAATTTAGCAATTTCTTCTAACCATGTGGCCTTCTGCGGAGGCTGCTGGATGCCAATTATAGCACCACTTTGACAGGAGTGCAGCACTATCTATTGACAAATGTGTGCACCCTTTTCACCATTCTTTACCGCAGAAAAAAAAGAGGTTTCCACATATTCTAAGTAACTCCCAGACTGCTCAGCTGGGGCTTGAGTTCCCCTCCCGAGATTGTCGATTCCTTATTTGTCACCTTCAGTACGGCTCTTCACCTCTCTCTGCCCTTGCCAAAAGACTTTTTCTCCTTTGAAAGGGTAAGGGCTATGAAGATAGGTAACAGGATGGTGGGCATTACTATCACTGGTGTAAATTGCAGTAATATGACTAAAACATGTCTTAAACATTGTTCAAATGTCCCTGACCGTTAACCCTTCTCTTTTCAATGTTGTAATCAGAATGTCCTGGCACTAAGAAGAAGAGATTGCCTGTTGTGCTGGTGTATACAGACCAAGCCAGTGTCCAAAATGCTGTTGTCAGCAAACCTGCACTGACAACTCTGTCAACGTTACCTGCTTGAGTCCAGAACTCTGTTTATTTTCTGTGCTACATTACCATGTTTTGCTCTAGGTAGGGCTCCCTTGCTGTGCTCATCACTGTGAGAACCTTCCAAAAATGAATTGAGCAATGACATTAGCACCCATCTTGGATTCATGGAATTTTTCATCTCACTAGGCAAAGAAATGGAGCCATTGAATTGTTTTGGGGATGATGAAACATTTGTTTCTGTTCGTCTTTTACATACATCTTCACACACACACACAAAAAGTGTTTACACATAATATCCTTTTGAATATAAAATTATGGTAGCAGTATCAGCTGTCCATTAAATTGTGGGAAGAGTAATATATGGGATTCATTGAAGGGAATGTGCCTAGGCTTACACAAACTATAAGCCTGTTGTAAGTGGAGCTGTGTAAAAGGTATTATATATCCCATATATCCCTTCTTTACACCCTGTCAAGGGAGGTTTTGCTCTGCCTGCTGACTGTGAAGGCACAGGGTCTGACTTTGGCTGGCAGTTCCAGATCAGAAGCATGTTATGGTAGCAGTAAGTGATCAGCGGTTCAGATTTTCTAGACAAAAGGCTGAATGGTTTCTCAGCTTCTGTGCAACCAGTGGTATACACAATATTTGGGCAAGATTATTAATAATAGTTTATCTGGCTAATTGTTTTCAATTCAAAGTGTACAGTGAGGAAAAGAGTCAGCATGTTATGGGTAATTTGTGGCATGTATTTTTTCGAGATGGAAATTCTGTCTTGTGTACACCAATTGTGATGCAGACTGATATGTTCAGAATTATGGGTGACTGAGCACCCCATAGAAGAATTTCATGTTGTTATTACGCAAGTGGTGTGTTCTACCTGCACCTGCAGGTATGTGAAAAGTTGGTTAATTTAGAACACTTTAGGTATATTAGGTATGTTCTGTATGACTATGGTATCCGCTCAGCATCCTGATAACTTAACAATGTTAAACTCTTAGGAACATTTTTGATCACAGAGAGGGTGGTTATTTTCCAGTACTGCAAAGTGTGTATCTTCTATTCCCTGGGCCGACATTTTCTACAAGAAGCCAAGGTCATTCATCTAAACACATCATAGGCTGAGGAACACAGATGGTATTGCATCCTTCTCCTGACTAGCTTCTTCGTGTTAACCTGTCCTTGCCCAGTGTCTACATCATGCAGAAGGCCTTTGCAGACCAAATTGAAGCTAAAGAGGTAACTATGTCCCTTCAAAAGCAAGAAAATTAATTTCTAGAGGGCTTTCAGGAGCAGCATCTGAAGATAATAATGAGATCAAAAGCTTGCCTACTTCTACCGAGAAACCAGTTTCATTTCTGAATCCTTCAGGAATAGGTAACATTCAGGTGAAGGCAGTAACAACTACTGTGTTCACAGTATCTATGATGCTACAACTGAAAGTCATGAGACCCAACCCAACTGTCTATATGAAAAAGTTGGGAAAACAGAAATGTTAAGAACTGTAGACTTTGATATATTCAGGTACTGGCTGAATTACCTAAAAGATACATGTGAGAAAATAGAAGACTATTGAAGAAAATGTTGATTTCTGAGAGGCTGCAATTTTTGGTGGACGTTCAGAAGTGAATCCTAACTGGGCTCTTGTCAGTATTTGTAGGCTGCTGTGTTATTTTTACCTACCTTGCTGAAGGCTACTTAACTCTTTCAAAGCAACAAAACAAAACTACCTCTGTTACATATTTTATTCTAAATTGATGATATCTTAAGAAATTGCTAGAATACTCAAATCGAGTTCATTGATAATGATATGATGTCAAGATGGCATTGTCTAACACAGGGACCATGCAGTGTTACAAAAGCAAGGCATAATTTGAAAGACAACCTCATTTGAGTTGATAGCAAAACTCCACTTGAATTTGAAAAGCCAGGCTGTATCTTGCCCAAATGTCTTGCAGGACTTCCCTAGCAACCCTATGAAGAGACTATCCTTATTTATCTTGTTACTATTTAAAATTTTTTCATAGCATCTGTGAATCTGAAGCACAGACTATGAGTCTAAAAGAGCATTTTCTACCATGTCTTTGTACTCAATAATCTATGAGTCTCAAGGGTCCTAGATGCATGAATTTTTTAGTAGATATGCTTAGGATGTCACCCGAAAGAGAGAAAATAGCAATGATGTCTTCCTTTCATCTAATTGCCTGCTAATGGAGGTTGGCATCCAAAACCTAGAAAACTTAAGTCATACCTTGGCTGGGTGATGTGCTTCTGCCCCTTGCTGGGGAAGTATTCCTAACCACAGAGCCTCCAGCAGCATGGCGGAGTGCTCAGCTTTACCTGGAGTTGTGCCAGACTAAGATTACAAGTATTCGCTAGTCTGGCCAGGAAGCAGGATGCTATCACAGGAGTTGGAGTGCTTGTGTGAAAGTGAGGGGCTTTGCTATGCCTTTTACAAAGTTGTACATCTTTCAAAGACAGCTTGATTAGGCTGAGGATGAATTTGATGTCAATTTGGCTACCCTGGTGGTGAGGTGGCAACTCTAACTGCTTTTGAGATTGCAACCTGCAGTCTCAGTGCTGTATAACAAACACCCAAGCTCTCTAGTGATAAGTGCACTTGATTTTTGAGAGAAGAATACTGCAAAGGATGAAAGTTAAGCTCCTAGGGACCCTAGTTCCAAAGGCTCAAGTTTTTTACCTCCATGATTTAGTTCAGTTATTTCCTACGAGGACAGTAGAGACCAGTGCACTGGGGAATGTATCTGCCCATTGTGGTCCTGGCAGCAGTAGTTAAAACTGACAAGACTGAGGCAAGAAACCGCAACGTTGACTTACTGCAGAAATACTCTGATTTCCTGGTGGGCTATCACCTTTTCTGTGCCTGAATGTGAATATTGTCCACTTTATTATCTCTGTCTGGAAAGAGGAATTGAATAAAAGATAGTCATAGACCTGAACCTTTCTAAGTGATTTATCAAGTAGTAGAAGAATTCTGAAAATTAGGGTTAAATCTGGAAAACATCTGTCATATGGATGGAATAAATGCAAAATACAAATTCCTTGTTCTCATACCCTATTTGGTTTGTTCATGTTATTTCAATGTAGTAAATGGGGATTCAGTTTTGCATTCCTTACTCAAATGCACAATTAAAGTAAAAGAATCACCTTGTCTGAAAAGGAGTCATGATAGATCTGAGTTAAAACAGCAGGACGGGGCAGTAAGTCATACACTACAGAATAATAACTTCTTAGCATAATATCATTATGTGCCACAAAAACTGGAAACTAAAATATTCACACTGACAGTAAAAAGATCTTTCTACACTTAACCACATCCTAAGGTATGTTTTCTTTTGGAAGTAATGTATAATATATTCCTACCATTACTACTGCTGGTGAAGTGGTTCTTGCAAACTTTAGTATCTGCTGATGTTAAGTGGTGGGAGGAAGAGGTGGGAGAAAGAGTTTGTTTCTAAATTTAAATTTTGAGAGAAACTATATTAACATGTCAATACCTTGCAGGTGTTATTTTACAGATAACTTTAATTTGGCAACAATGTGGTAAATTCTATATCAGAGCTGGTAATTTTTATCATATGCAATATATGTTATCATGGCATTGGACTAGAAAAGATCACCTTTGACACTGCTGTTGCGGGTAATTACTATCTAGTCGCAAAACCCATTCTCAAACTGTACCAAATTTGGTCTTAAAAACAGTATGTTACTTGCTTCCACTATTCTTATTGGAAAACTCTTCTTCTGGGTCCCTTTTCTAATAGTTAAAACCTTCTTCAAAATCCAGAAAAAAAATTACTCATAGCTAGGTTATATCTATTTATTCTTGCACGAATTTGATTGTAAAATTAATTAAGATTTTTCCCAATTTGAGTATAGAGAACCATTCTAGCTTTGTTCTGTTGCATCACATGAGCCTTTTCATTCTCTTCTCCAGGGTCCTGTCAGTGCAGCAAGTTTCTCTTCAGTCATTCAATTTTGAACAAAGATGAATTTAAAATATGGGCTAATGTGAACAGTATTCCAGATGAGGCTGGACCAACACCTTCTCCAGTGTTATGAATATTTGCCTATTTCCACTGGAAATGCCTTGCCTCATATATTCCAGGATCACTTTTGGCTTTTCACAGCCATATCACGTTGGCGACTCAGTCGTTCCATGATCAGGTAATACCTCCTGATCTTTTCCTTCAGTTGTTTCCAGCCGAGGAGAATTATTAGTCTCATCTTAGTCCTTTTTAAACTCTTGCTATTAGTTGTTAAACATGTACTTTATATAATACTTTTCATCCCACTTTTGCTACTGGCCCACTCTTAAGTGCCATTCTCTTTTGGACACTACAACCCCCCTGACTCTTTGCTGTCTTATGAAATGAGATGGTCAAAAAACTGATCACTGAGAAATTACAGTAGTAATTTCCCATCTAACCATCTCTGATCAAATATTACTCCTTTCAGCACCTCCCCCTAGCAAAATTATCAGCCACCTCACAAATCACAATTCCTATCTCCTCTACCTTAACTTAAACCACTTAAGCAGCATAGCATTGAGTGCTCACTGCAGGCTTTTTCTGTGGCAAGAAATTCTCTTATTTTTTCAAAACAAACCATCATGAATTCTCTCATTCAGTCTGATATATTTACTATGAATTCTCACTGGTAGAGCTGAGTTTCATATGTTAGTTCTGTACAGTTTTTTATGAAACAATCCTTAACTTGTCAGAAAAAAATGCAAAATGTATGCATTTCAAATATGGATAATGGTATTGTTAACAGATGCAACTTTGTGGTACATCAGTGCAATAGTTCTTCCCATAACAGAGGGGATAGAATGCAGAAGCAGGATAATGCTTTTTAAGCGCTTGTCTGACTTGCATTTTTTGTCTGTTGGTTTCCTCACTCAGAATCAAAATGATGAAATTCTTTCAGAGCTGATGAAAGAAATTTTGTGACTATAGTTCTGCAAAATATCATCTTTATAGGGACCTGGCATAGTTGATCTGTCCTAATAAAAAACATGCTTCAAGAAATATTAATATTCTCCTAATTACATAGAGATGGTGTATATACTAATGCCTTCATGTTTACACTAATGTCTTCTATTCTGTACTGTTTTATGACTTTACATTTTTTTGAGATCTTGGTCTTTGTGAAGCACAATGGATTTGAGAAGGAAAAAGAGGAGTTTTCTCTTTTCCTGGTATTGACAACCTCAGATACAGTTACCTATACAAAACTGTCTGTATACTATTGAAAAAATAGAAATGGAAAGCAGAGAGGCTTCAAAAAGTTTTCATGCTTGGACTCTGTTGTAAAATACCTTCTGTAATTTCTATATTAGCCATTCTTTTAATAGTGGAAAATAGTTCATAATTCTTCAGATACAGACTCCTATTTCTTGTTTGTTCCTATATACTTTTAGCCAATATCTTATCACTGATAATTTTTTGGAAAAGGGAATAAATAGGTGGTTTGGTCAGATGACAAAAATATCTCAAATCTCTTCTTTACAAAATGGAAAGAAGCCATGATAAATTGGTTTTTCCTCCTCAAAGAAAAATAACTGCATATTTATAACTTCTGAAATCCAGCTAAAAATTATAAGAAGGTAAACATTTCGGCAGATGACTTTAGACTCAGACACCTGGTTTTGAACCACAGAACCACCTGTGCAGTGTTAAACATGAGAGGAAGGAAGCACAGTACACAAGGTAAAAAGTACAGGGCAAGGCAATGTGATGTATCCCTTAGGTCAAACAAGAGGCTGTTTGTAAATGACCCTTCTGAGGCAGGGTATGACTTCCCAAGACTGGAGCACTCTACAAAGGGATGCATAAATAGCAGTTGTTCACAGCAAGGGTTATACTATATGGCTATTAGAGTGAATAGAAGCAACTCACTTCTTGCCAATGACAGGAAATAAGGTCAAGCAAAGATAACAGGTCTTTGAATTAGAGGTTTTCAAAATATTAGTCTTACGCCTTCAGTATGGAGTTGAATGAGTGTTTCTCTTTAAAATGTCCTACTTCTAAACCTCAGAGACATTTGAAACCAAGCGTATGAAACAGCAATCACCAGGTTTTATGCCTGCCTTACCCAGCTTCACTTGCTCCAGAAGGCAGTACATTTAATAGTATAGTCAATCTGAATGCAAATAATTAAAAAATGCAGCTGAGGGCTTTTGGGGATGTTTTGTTTAATCTGGATGTTTTCTCTAAAGAGAAGGGAGAAGAAATCATATACTATGCCAGTGCTGTAATAGCGCTGTTAAATACCTGACTTACTCAAGAAAATAAATATTTGTATAACGGCATCTTGTTTACTACTAATCTTTAATACCTGTACGTGGTGTAGGAACAATTCTCTTTTTCCATAATTCTTCAATGGATTAACTACATAATCAATTTCCAGAGTGACCAAAGCCTCAGCTTTCTCCTTTGGCATTTGATAAAGGAAAATGGATCTTTTTCTGTTACACGTAGCTGAATGTGACTCATAAATCATAATCCAAAACCAGTCATTACCCTGTTTTGGAATGCAAGCATTTAATATCAAAATTTGTTAGGGAAACAGTTTTACAATGATTTCTAGAAGTTCAGTCTCAGCTACTGTCCTCTTATCTCATCACTTCAAATCTTACAAGCTATTTTTTCCTATAAGTCATTCAAAAATGTAAAGCAACTGGATCTGTGATAGATATATGAAATTAAATCACAGGTATAAACTTAAAATAATTTAAACTCTCATATGCGCATACCATGTTCAGCAATCACACAATAAGTGAACCTATATAAACTTGTTCCATAATGGGGTGAGCTCAATAGAGGGGATTCAAAATTAGTGGAGCTGCCAGCAACAGTGAGGCTATGGGCAAAACACGAGAAAAAACAAGTATACTTTTTTTGGTAGCGTCTCTAGTAAAATAGTATAATTGTGTGTTGATATTTTGTAGTCAAAATCAGAAATTAAAAAATAATATCTCTTTAAATTGTGAGAAACGAAAGTAAGTTGTAACCCTCATAAGCTATATCACACCAAAAATCTAATTCAAATGTGAACCATAGGCTGACTACACAGGAATGGAGAGAGTGTCTTCCTAAACCAGATATTATTCCAAGCTCGTAGATCCAATTGCTTCACAAAACTGAAGATAACTGTCGAAATTTCTTCCAATTAATTGTTTATGTATTTCTGTACATGGCTTTGGGAGGGGAAAATAAGGAAAAAAAAAGTATTCCATATACTTTGAAGCTTGTCAAATGTAAGGAGATTACGGTTTGGCTTCAATTGTTCTATGCTCTCTTCATTTTAGCCATGTTAGTGACATGGTGCTTATCAAAGACTACAAGAAGGCAGTGTTGTGTCGAATGTGATCTCAGCAGCACAGCAAAGTCTGCTTCTTATCCATTTCCGACAACAAACAGGTTGAAAAGGTGAAAAGGGGAAAAATTGCTGCTTATCAGTAAGTCCAAGAGAAAGCAAATAAAACATCTCATGATCATTTTCTTCTGCCCCCGAAAAGTTTGAGTTGATCCATCTCATATAATTTCTTTAGAGCCTCATTATCCCATATAAGCCTGAAGTACTCTTAAGCATTGCATTCATGCCAGTCTAAGTGTGCCTGGAGGAAGCCTACTCCTCCTCTGGAATTTCTCAAAATTTAGCAGTAGATGCCTCTAAAGTTTTGAGCCTACTCACTCAGCAGCTGCTATTCCACAGTCAAGTTATGTTAAGATATAATCAGGAATAGTAGTCAACTTTTCCCAAGACACGTGCATCCAAACATGCAGTAGCAATCAGGATTGGTTACGTTGCTTCTACTACCCCTGCACTGGGAAGGTGCATCTCATCCTTATTTCCTGACAGTCTTCTTTTGGCCTTATTAAGGAGGAGGGAAAGAGAGAATTTCTTTTTGCAATTCAACTTTTGGTTTCTTTTCACAAATATGAGTTATTGTTTATTTTTTACAGTTCTCATGTTATTTACAATAACGTTAGAAATAATGTTTACTCTGCCATTTTTTCCCCCGTTCTAATTTTAATGATTTTGAATAAAGGATTTATTGTGTATTCCTTTAAACAGCGTGAAAGAAGGATCAGCTTGACAATATGCTCTAGTTCTTTTGGTTTTATATATATATATATATATATATATATATATATATATATATAAAAGATTATCTGTCTCATGTTGGTCTTTTTTTATTGCTCTCATTAATTTTAATGATTGTGTATTTCCACCATAAATTCTGTGAGCTCCCTGAGTGGTGCCAATCTCTGAGCAGTATTTGGGTTTCTTTCTTCCTTGGATCTTTAACTTTTATTTAAAAACATTTAAGAAATGGTGCCGCATTTCCTTGTATTTGTCCCCTTGAATTATTTCTTATTTTTAAAAGATTTTACCCAAAGTTCACTGACTGTGCTCACTCTTTCATTCAGTGTTTGGATAACTTTTTAAAGCTAAATATTTTATAGGCTCTTGAGAGGTTTGCAGCTCCTTCACTTTTGCCATCTCTACCTGGAGATGTATTGCTTCAGTGGGCATGGCTGTGCTTCTGGGCCATGACTATACAGAGCTCAACCATTCTTTTGCAATTTTCACTCTCAAACTAAGAAGCTTCCTGAACAGCACCATCTGAGATGTATATTGAGATTGATCTGTCCTGCATAGAGTCACTAAGAGTGTAATACCTGAGTACTGCAGACTCAATGCATTTTCTGTACATTTTTCTTAATGAGGAAAGTGTTGTTGCCTCTGATTCACATATGGATCAGAATGGTTCAGTTTATGATTGTCTACATACTTCAACACAGATTTTCAACTCTTCGTGTCCTAACTACTGGAATTTTAGTATGGTTACTGTGCTTTATGTGTGGCTTCTAACTCAACCTTTTAAAGGAAAACCCCTTAGCAAAATAGGGTTCTACACAGTCTGAAATTCATGGGGGTTTGGATGAAAAATGTTTATTTTTCTGTTGCACAAATTTTTTTACAAGCTTGAGTTCTGCTTTCTGTCTACACAGGCACAGGATTTTTTCTTCTCTTCCTTTACATGTATGGACTTTCTCTGTCTATTGTAGCAACATTCAAAAACATTAATGTTGTATCTGAGGTGCCTGCTGAGCGTTTCCGACACTTACCCTGGGAGGGGCACACATGTTAGTAATGATATCTCCAGCTGCTGCTAAATAAATCATAATGCCATCTTAAAAACATTGACAAAATAGAACCAGATTCCATATTGAAAGCTGGCCAATCTTTCACATGAATGTCTTTCACAGAAATTCCTGGGCACCTGTTATAAGACTTACTTTTCACTTTTAATTAAAAGATATCCATAAGTATTTTTATTAAATACCTAAGCACACATGGTCATCTCTTTTTATCTTTTGTTTCTTTTCCATAAGGTGTAAAATCATCTGCCAAGCATTGTACTCTGTGCAAAGTTTGTGGTTTGAGGGTCATATTGAAATGGAGAACCAGAAAGATGAAAAAATGGATGTATAACTGTGAAACTATGTTTGTATATCCAATATATAAAATGCAGGCAATTCTCATTTATTTTGTTTTATGCTGCTCTCTAGAAATGAAAACATTGTAATAGAATAATTTCCTGCTGGAGAAGCATGGGTATGTCAGAGAATAATATTACACACATTTTAATAGTAAAGAATGAAAACATACATGGGGTAGGATTTTTAAATAACTCAATGATACTTCCACATTTTATACATAAAGGTACCTAAATGAAATCAAATTCCTCAACTTTGAAGGTTGTTTTGTTATTTTTCTGATTTCCTGCTCTGTGAAGAATGGATAGACTTCTGCCTTATTACGTAGGTCTTTCTTGTAATGTTCTTTACATTTTGTCATCTTTTAATCTGTGTTACCTGACTTATGTTTTCCCTGAGGCAAACTGCACAATTACAAAATTTACCACCACCCTAGAGCATTCAAATTTACTAACTCTTTATAGAGAGTTTTCCCTGTTCCTTCAGTGCTTTGCTTTCATGGGAAGTAGGAAATCCATTTTAGTAGCCTCTTTCGAATATATGACTTTGAGACAATTTTCCCCTGTGTCTCTGTAAGCTCTGCAGACCACAGTCTGCTTTCAACACAGGTTTTCAGGTAGCCATGTCTTCTAATTCTGCTATGTGCTGTCATTTGGAACTTTTTTCCTACTGTTTAAGCCTAATACCATAACATAAGAGTAATGGTAGTTGTCTTAAGATGAAATAAATGAGAATCTTAGGGCATGCAGAGTATGGAGAGAAGCATATGTATGCCGAAGAGTGCACTTAAACCACTGGCTGTTCTGTACAGTGGGAGAAGTAGGGTCTATGTTCAGAGGCCACCACTGCTGTTAATATTAACCTACCATTTTCAGTGCATAAAAATACTGAAATTTCATGCTGAAATTTTGTGTCATACAAGAGCTATTAAGAGGTGGGCTGTAAATTAGAGAAGCAGTGCAGCCACTGAATATTGACCTCTTCTTGTTCCTGGAGGTAGGTGATTCACAAAGGTGTTCAGAAAATTTGTCTGTCAGGAGCTCCTTAGAAACAGAGGACACTTGATTGGACAACATAATCTGGTGGAAATGTACTTGTATACATTTTGATGGAAGTCACCAGCCAACTGTGACTAGTATGAGTGCTAGTTTGAAATCATTCCAACATTCAACATCATGTGTGTGCACAAGCAAGAAATAGCAGAGGTGGTGTACCACGTATCTATAAATTTAAGCTTTGTAGAAAACATTGCTAAACCATGAGGCTCTGCATGTCTTTTGTTTAACATGCTGTATTTATTGTCCAGCACCTTGAAGAAACTGTTTTATACAAAAAGAATCCCTGACATTATGCCAAGTTCAATGTTACATCGTTTATAGACTATTCCCATGCCCACAGGGCTAGAAAGTCTGCCCAAGGGCATAGAAAGGGTGTAGTCTAGTTTGGAATGGCTTAATATGATGAAGGATGTAACGCAACCACCAGATACTAGAAAGTAACAAAGCATTTTAGATTAAAGATAGAACTTCCAGGGTTTTATTTTCTAGTTTAAATATATGCAAAGGAATGACAACAAGTTGGATTTGTTTTTTGGTTTTTCTGAAGTTTGTTCCTCTAATCTTGTACTTTAAGCCATTTTGCTTTGTGAATATTACATAGGTAACTATCCATATTTTAGAAGCGTATTCTGTTCATTAGTCTCTTTTCTTCCAGTAAAGTACTCAATAGCCAACTGTTTAATTGTAAAGTCATTTAAAACACATTTATAATGTAAAATAAAATTAATCTAGAGTTAAAATTTCATGGATAAACCACTGAGACTATTAAAACTGTTCTATATAATAAATAAAAAAGGGGAGTAAAAATTGTCTGGGGTATTGTCACACACAAAGTACGCAAAACATCTCATCTGCTTTCTGGCATTAACCCAGCTGAGACCTAGCTACCATGTAAAAAACAGATTAAACTAACATCCATCAAGGTGAAAGATAATTATTGCTTGTGTCAGACAACACCTGTTTTTGCAGCATTCCTCAACTGAGTTAAACTAGAGACATGCTGAAGCTTTCCACTGAGTTTTACATCTGACAGTTGCCTGAAGCGATTGTGTCTGTGAAACACCTTCACCTCTTCCTTTGTTTACTTTAGTTTAAAAATGTTAAAATACTAAACAGAAAATTTTAAGAGTTAAGCAGAAAATCCAGCAGCAAAATATGTAAAGTTTTTGATGGATGTTTACTGTAAAAATGTTATGATAGTCAGTCTTTTGTGAAGTCTACATACAGATCTGCTGAAAATATTAATTTGGTAATGAATTCTGCCTATGTTACTCGAGTGAGTAAACCCACTTACTTCAGTGGAAGTTTGTAAAAGTGAAAGTAGTAGTCCCTAGATAATGCCATAATGCACTCCTGCTATCTTGAAGCAACACTGCATAGGTTGTAAGGCAAGATGTTCATTGTACTGCATAATCTGTATTGCAGGCACAAATTTCACAACAAAGTCCTGCTTCACTTGTGCCAAGACAGCTTAGAGCCCATGGATCAAAGTGCCAAAGTGCCCTTCTGTTACATGAAAAGCAATGATACCTATGCATGGTATAGCTTTCACTGGTCAATTCAGAAGGATTTGGAGGTTTTTCTGGTTTGTTTTTGTTGTTGTTATTGGTTTTTGTTTGTTTGTGGTTTTTTTTGGTTTTTTGGGGGGATTTTTTGGTTAGTTTTTTTTTGTTTATTTGGGTTTTTTGTTGTTATTTTTCTTTTTCTTTTTTTTCTTTTTGAGAGACGTAGGATAAAGTTTGATTTTGTGACTGTGTTATGAAATAGACCTCTTGAAATAAACTTATTTTTTCCACTAAATAAAAAAAAAACATTGAAAACTCTGTGTCATCAACTACTCTGTAAGGGACTATCTAACTTGATCGAGTTAAATGCTAAATACTAAGAGGACCAATCTAGAGTTCACTTAGGTCAGATACGATGTTTTCATCAATTGAAGTGGGGTTTGAATGATACCTGATAGAAAGACCAGGTGGATCCTTACATTAAACAGCAGCCCCTAAATTAATTGGATCAGACGAGATGCTGCTTTAGAGAAGGAAGGTTTGGTTGACTACAAACTGCACATTGACTCAAGAGGGAAGAGAAATGGGAAGGGGTGCAAGCAACGGAGCACCAATCATTCACTTAAAAGCAAAACTGCCAGCACGTGGTAGACTATGATAAACTGTGTTCAAAGGGAAAAGAAAAGCCCCCTGCAAAAAATGTGTTTCCCAAGAAAGAAACATAGAGGTCCATAGAAGAGAATGAGCTGAGGTCACAGATGTGATGTTTATTGGGGCAATAGATCCAGAGGCAGCACAGCATGCCTCATTGCAAAAGGAGGCAGCAGTTAACAGTGTTTGGTACTAGCTGGTTTTAATGACACACAACCTCTAAAGACTGCACACAGATTTGAAAACAAATATGATCAGATGGAGAAATGTGAAATAGAAAAAATGTATAAGCCAAAGGCCTTAAAGGAAAAGCTATTGCCAGAAATATGTTAGGGGAGGCAGTTGCACCAGTACAGATAAAAGATGCAAGATCATCTTGTGGGAAATCTTTGCTGAATGCTCAGGCAGAAGGACTATTTGTGGTACCTTATCTATTCTGAACAGTTTTATCTGAGAGCATGTCAGGGCAGTATGGTCACAGCGAGGGCAGTGCTGACACCACCCACAACTAGAGGGTTTGAAGGGACTGCAGTGGTACCTTTTCCATTGAAATCTCATTTGGAGGGCAGGCCTTAGTCAGCAGAGTATATCCTTAAGTGAGTAACCATAGTCCTGAGAGAATTAAGAGAGTGGAAAACAGAACAAAATCATTAGAGGAGACCACAAATTGGCTAAAGTCAATGGGCATCTCACCAGAAACCTAGTGACCTGTAAGGATCCCTGAGTTTTTGTTAAGGTTGTAATGAAGGAGCAGTATTAGGTACTGACAGAGGAAGGACAGTTAGTGACAAAAAAAGCATGAACAAAATAAAAAGGATGCTCTGCAAAAATCGTGGTCTTACAACAGACATTAGAATGACCGAGAAAACATTTCATAATACTTTAGTAACATGACCATGAGTTTATTTCCAGAAACTTCAGAACAGAAGAGTGGATGGACAGAGATCCAAATGTAACCTGACAGTACAGTAACTAAAGGAGTTAAAAGTATGCAAACAGTAAGAGTATGTCTGTGGAAAGTGTTTTAGAGATGATGCCTCAATAGAGGATGAGGTCAGTGGAGAAAGCTGTCAATTATTTGAGCTGGAAATCTACATTGCTGTGAGTTGTATTAACAATACAGCTGGTACTGATTACATAAAAGCAGCACAGGAAATACCAGAAAGAGTAGATAAAAATGTCCTTCGGTTTAAATGTATGAAAAATACATCTTTGTAGTTACAGTGATAACTGTGGATGGTTTTAGTGCATTTCTTTACATTTCTCTTAATGTACGGCTCCCATGCTTTAGAATAATTGACTTAAACTTGATTCAGTCACATCAAACCTAACTGAATAAAAGATATAATTTGTGATTAGAGGAGTGCAATGAGATCAATGGGAGGAACCAAATAATTGGCTTCCATACAATGTTTTTCAGAGTTTTATTTTTCAGACAAATCTGAGTACAGACCTAACACACATTCTTTCAAATCCTAGCCATAAAAAACCATCATTATGGTTATAAAACATAATAGTCTTTGTCCTGGAGTTTATAGTCTTGAATTATTTGAGTGTCAAGTCTGTATAATTTTAACTTCTACTGCTGTCTGAAACGGTTCAAAACTGATAGAGAAAAAAACAAATTCCCAGGGCAACATGCAAAAAGAACAAATCATTGCAATTAGCTGCCAAAGGGAGGATGGTCACAGCTGGAGTCTGGTCCAAGGAACTGGTCTACAGACCATGTGCACCAGCTGAGTCCCATGTAATAAACCCTCACCCATTTGTCTGCACAACACCACATGCTTGAGTTGGTACCAGTGTTGACCATGGTGCTATATTTATCTTACACATTTTTCCCGATCTGTGACCTCCAGATGCCTACACAGCTAAAACCTTTTTATGAAACTCTCACCCACTCATATCTCAGTTTCTAACACATCTTTTATCTGGTTTTCACAAATTCAGTTCTTCCCCTTGAATTCCTGCTCAGAAAAATGGCTAAAAATTAATTTTCCTAGGCTGTTATTTCACTCACCTCTGTCTCACAATCATTCTCTCCACAGTCTAAATCAGTAGAAGTGATCTGTCTTTAAAAGATTTTCATAGCTTTGTGATCATCTCATTCAGCATCTAAAGGTTGACTACTATTTTTAACCTGTTAATGATGCCAGTGTCTATTTTCCACTTGTTACATTTTCAAAAGAGCACCAGAGTGCTTTCATCCATATATTTGGCAGAAACTCCATTCAGAACTCACAAAGAAATGCAACCTATTTATCTTCACTGCCCTTAGATACAATGCCTACAAAAAATTACCAACAGACTGCTGGGTTCCTGAAATGCCTGTTCCTCAAGCTGATGAGCGTTGTTCTGGTGTTCTGTTGTAAAGCTCTGTTGTAATTTGTCCTCTTTTATTTAATAGTAGGGCTCTTTGGGGCATGGACTTAGAGACTTTTTCTGCTCTGCATTTATGTAGCATTGCTAGAACCTGCGGAGATGCCAAGAGAAGAATAATTAATAACACTTGTACAAAATTATGTTTCCAGAGGCCAGAGTTACTTGATGCTACCCTGTAGCTTATGAAATAGCTACATACAACAGCCCATAAATAGAAGATTTAACTTTTGCGTGATCCATTGGCTGCCTTGAATTGCCTTGTAGACCCAACCTTTCTTCAGCATCAAGTGGGCTGATTGTTCAATTAAAGATGTCATATCTAAACACAGAATTTAAAAAGTGTGTGGCATTTTTTGCATAATTCCAAACACCATACTCTGCACACATTTGCTACTTTGCTTCTGCTTACTCCAGAATTAATAAAACTGGCCCAGCCAATTTTAGCAGCACCGCTTGTTTCTGACTTTCTCCCTCCAACTCTCTTAAAAAAGCATAAATGTACACAGCAGTCTGACAAACCATTTTAGGAGCTGATTTGATTGATGCTTCTGTAATAGGTTGCCAGTACAAGTCCTACAACAAATTAGAAAGAAATGGGAGAGCAGGGGCACACACAGGGTCTACAGAGCAAGGGTCAACTTCCTATGTCTCCCAGAGGATTCAGTGTTTCGGTCAGGGAATGGGTTTGACATACTGTTCTGAACTTCCCAGAAGGAAGACGTGGGGATCTGCAGTATTAAACACATATTGGTCATCCACACCTGTCATTGTGAAGGTAACTGCAGCCTCAGGAGGGCTGGCAACAAAATCTTTCCTAGTTGTTATCATTCCAGATGCCAGAGGTAACTTTCTCCCTGGATCACAAAATGGATGCCAACAGCCACTCCTCAAGTTCAGACAAATCCCAGCCCAGTCTTTGCAGAGAGTGGCAGGAAGCAGCAAAATCGCTCCTATATATTTGAGGTGAAAAGAAATTCTCCTTGCTGTGTGGCAAAAGACCTGACTGGAAAGCCATGCCCAGCAAGGCTCACTTAGAAGAGCCACCAGCAGCAGGTCGGAAACTGTGGGGTAAATTTGTGGTGGCACAGTTGCAGAGTGTGTACTGAACCTTGGGTCCAGGCTTAATAGGGTTTGTGATTCTTGACAGGGAGTATTTGGGGTCTTCAACAACAGGAAGGACAATGGAGAAACTGAACTTTATCCCTTGAAGTGTTCAGAAGGTTAATTCATAGAGCATCTGGTGTGTGAATTTAGATACTTCATGGAGAATATATAGAATTAATCAAGCAATGATTCAGGCATTTATTTTTCAGGTTTCTGGTAACAATACAATTATTGGAGTGTACAAAATGTTATTGTTTTGGATCATGTCACTGTATGGAATTTCACCTCGGTGTTGCCCTTCAAATGGTGAGCTAGTGACTCACTGTCAGCTACTTCACATATTTTACGACATTGTAGAGCACAGGTGGGTCCTGAAAAAGAAAATAAGTACATTAAAAAAAAAAAAAAAAAGAAAGAAAAAAAAAAAACAAACCAAAAGAAAACGCAAAACCCTCAGCCATCACCCTGGTAACAAGGCGCAGGTGGGACAATCCTTTCCAGCCGACGTTGCTGAGCCCTCCCTGTCTCGGGCTGAGGGGTGGCTGGAGCGGGTCCCGGGGTCGCGGCTCCGCTTGGCACCGCGGTCGTCCCGTCCCGTCCCGTCCCGTCTCGTCCCGTCCCGTCTCGTCCCGTCCCGTCTCGTCCCGTCCCGTCTCGTCCCGTCCCGTCCCCGCCGATGGGCTTGTTTCCACCCTGCCTTCCCCCCACTGCTGCTCAGCCGGTGCCTGGCGGGCCTGGGGCTGTTGCCGTCCCTTGCCAAAGCCACGCGCGTTTAGCGCCTTTTGCAAGTGCCTTGAGAAGATACCGGGACTGTGACTTGCAGGTGCAGGGCATCCCTTCGTTTGGCTGTTTGGAAGGCAGCGGGTCCGCAGTCGGCTTTGGGTGGGAGCTAAAGCGCTTCCTTACGGTCATGTGCATCTGTGTAACCTGCTAATTGCGTGGTCAGGAGCGGAGCGGGAGCCCGGAGGGTTGGAGAGCGAAGCCCCCGGAGGGTGGTACTCGCCGGAGTCGGGAGCGACTGGGGCTGTGCCTTCCCTGCCATCCCGGAGGGACCTACCGCACCTGCCCGTTCTGGGAGAGCCAGCCCAGACCCCGCAGCCCTTTTTCTCTTTTTTTTCTTTTCTTTTCTTTTCCTTTTTTTTCTTTTTTTTTTTTTTTTTTCTTTTGAGGCAGCGAGATAGGTATTTCCTTTTCTCATTCCTACAGAAAGCTCACCTCTTTGGTGAATAGGAAAATATTCTTGGACATAAAACTTGACAGCAAATGAAATGAAAGGATTAGAAATAGAGCTGTATTAGTAGGCTTTGGAGTTAAATAGTAGAGTTGGAAGACTTAGAAAAGAACGTTAGTAATAATGACTGTCATCAAGTTGCTTTAGAAATTTTCTAATGCTCGAATCTGCCTTCCTGTCATAGTTCAGCTGAATAAAAACATACAAATTTGTTAGTGAGCTGCATCAGAGAGGAGACCTTGAGTGTAATATTGTTAGTGATTGCTACTGTAGTATGGAGTCAGCATTTCTAATGTGAAAATCTTTGTCGTTCATATATGCTAGTGAGTTATGAAACTGCTTGTGAACTCGAAGTACAGGAAATATTGTACAGCCTTAAAAGTAACTTTAAAAGCCTCATAATATTTTTCAGGTTTTGTTGTTTGATTGATAAGTTGGTCTATAATTGATAAAGCATGAATTGAGACTGCTGTAGAATTTTTAGTAACATTAAGAAGGGATCATAGTAGTTACATGCAGGCAGGTCAAGATTTAGGCTCTGTGAGGAGCATCAGCATAGGAATCTTAAATGCACTGTGTTTTCCCTTTTTTTTAAGGACTTTTTCTGGTATAAATCAGGAATGCAGGTGACAAACTTTTTCCTTTTGGAAAAAATAATTTCTAGTTCTCCATAATAAAGAGAATCCAGTTGGAACATTAAAATGAAAGAACAGTGCAGGGAGCCAAGTGAATTCATGTGTGCAGAGTATTTTTTTTTTTTTTAAAAACTAACTTTATCTGTGAACTCCCAGCCCTGGAGCCTATTTGAAATAAGATAGGAAGCTTCAGTCTTGTCACAAATGCAGCTACAACTTGTCCTGGGGAAGCCTTCGTAATGGGGTCAGGTAAAGTTCAATGAACTACCAAACCAGCACTATTTCAGAAATGCTAAGGTGCTCTTTCCACTGATCGCTCCACTCTCTCTGCCTGTTATTAAACTGGTAGTTTTTACAACATCAATAAAGAACTTTCCTACCCAATTGCCCCAGACAAAGGCCTGAAAGCTAGGTTTAAACTATGAAAACTTTGTGTTAGGTTCATTTAGATTGTTTTGCTGTGTCAAATACTCACTTGAGTTCAAAAGTTCAGATGAACCATGAACTTTGTCATTTCACAGCAGGCAGTTCTACAAATATAATCCGAAAGTGAAAAAACATGCTATATTTAAGGTGTGTTTGTTTTTCTGTGTGGAATATACTTGGGGTTCTGCATTTGCAAAGTTCTGCTTGACTTAAAAAAACCTTTTAACTATTTAAAAGACAAAAAACCCCTAAACACAATTAAGCCAAATAATTCCTTGATCCCTGACCTTTTAGTCTTTCAAACCAACACATATTCAGTGACTAATCATTACTGCACAAACTAAACCCAGCTAATCTTCTTAATAAATTGTGAAGTCTTGTATGTCTCATGGTTTCAGTGATGGCTTTTCTCCCCGTCTGGAACATTGCAGAATATCAAAACAAATGGGTCATGGCTTTATGTATTTGTTTAAAGTTTTAATCTATGTCATCTCATGATATAGTCTTGAGTTGAGCGGGTTTTACAAGCGTATGTGAAGTATAAGGCTGGTAGAAATGAAAAGTCAGTTAATGCAATTTTCACCTGCTTATTAGAAAATAAAAATATGTGGGCAAAACCAGTTTGTACAAAAATATTTTTTAAATATGGAAACTTACCAGAAACTGAAGAGCCTGTAATAAATTCAGCTTCTTTTCCATGAAAAGGAATTCCTTATGCACACTCTCCTTTTCTTATAGTAGGTCTGGAGACTCAATCTACCAGGAAGAAGCAACAATTCTTTTTCAGACTTACATTTGGAATCAGAAGGAACAATTAATTTAAGGCTGTTTTCTCTGACTGTTCAAGGCTCTCCAGAATTGCTACATCTGTTAAAAATACACAAAAGAACCCCCCAAACCCAACATGATTATCTAAAATATATTTTTTAATATCACATATATTTTCTGATTTTTACGTTACAAAAAGTTTGAATTTTTGCTCTTTTCTTGATGCTGTGTAAGAGCTCAGATCTTGTTTTGGGGGCTTATCATTTGATTACAACACTGTATGAACTTCTCATTTAAGGAAAACGTAAAATAATTACAGATTTTTGTTAAAATTGCTTTATTTGGTCTCTGTATGAGGCACATGCTCTTGGCAGAAGGAGTAAACTATTGTTGGAAATAATTCATTGGTATTCTTGCATTACTCAGCAAAGAACAGATATAAACATAGAGAAGAATTTAGCAATTATGTTCTTTGTGAAGAGCAAAGAGGAAATGTCACATTTGGTGGACATCTGCAATAGTTCAAAACCTGTGCTGCCAAGCTCATATTTGTAGTTGAGATTGTGACTGATCTTGTGATGCGAGTTGTGATTGTTACTAGGATCACTACCCTATCTCCTTCCTCTTTCTGTAGCCTTGTGTCTGCTAAATGGAAAAAATACAGGTTGTAAGGAAGAGTGCATTGCATGTTGTGCCTGATAGTTGCAAATGTTGATTGTCTTGGGCGGTTCTGCTGCAGCATCTTAATCAAGTGCACCTGTTCTGGGGCTGGTTGGTACTTAATCCACGGACTAGCTCTGCTGAAGCAAGCATCAGCTTTCTTTCTGCTTTCAGCCTGTCGTGCGAAAAAGCCAGAGAAGTAAAAGTAGAATTTCCAGTATACAAGCCATTCACTTCAGTGGCAATAGCTTCCTACTAGTGCTGGCAGGAAGTTTTATGTAATGCATTAGTGATTTTCAGCATGAGCTGTTGACCTACTCTGAAGGTTTGCTTATGACCTAACTTACACATGTGCATGTAAGTATTTCCTTAGTCCATTTATGCTGGGTAAAAATCACAGAGCAGTACAACAAGCTTTCAGAATTCTAGGTCTAGGTGAGGAAGACTGTCTTCTGAGACCTCTCCTCCCAGCTTTTCCAGCGTTTCTGGAGGCGGGTTGATGGTAGGAGAGTCACTGGAGATGAAACTCATAGACTTCATTGCGTCTGGGCAGCCTTCCATAAAGTCGTCAGCAAGTGACCTTAGACGCTGGGATACATTGTGTCTTCAGAGAAGGCACGGAGACGGCTTTAAAATAAATGAGTGTTCTGTCACTTCTCTGAGAGCTCTGTGTAGAGGTACAACATACGGACAGCCTTCCAAAAGTGCTGTATAACCTGTGAGCTGAAGAGAATTTCAGGGGGGGCGGTGGTTGTTATTTGGTTGGTTCATTTTTTCAAGGTACAGTTTAGACCAGAGTCCTGTGTAAGCTTCTAACTAGTTACCTAATGATGAGGTGGCCCTTCATTGCTTCTGGTTGTTGAGGCTGGTGTAACAGTGGTTTTTCTCCTATTCTGAACATGGCCAGTAATTTTGAACATAATTTTCATCTTCTATTTGGGAACATGAGTATTACTGAAAAATATTCTGCTGAAACCAGGCTGCAACACTAATAATGTTAATGCAATACTATACTTTTCATTGTATTGTCTCTCTTATTCAATGTTTGTGAGACAATAGGAGAGCAATGTTTACCTACTTATTGATACCTCTTGCACAAATAGATGTTTAGGATTTAATTCATTGTGGCAGGTTCTAACAGGTGAAAACTGACTGGGTCTTCTGTTTTTATCATCAGTTCTCCTAATGGTATGGTAATTGCTATACGTTGCATTTAATGTATTTTAGTTACACTGAGAAAATAAATATGTTAATAAAGAAAGAAAAGTGCAACTCACTCTTCTGTTAGATGTTTCTTCCTATAGGTCATGTCAGTTCTGTGGAAGTACAAATAGCAAAAAAATAATAGTCACTGAGATTAATTACTAAAGTTATGTGGAAAGGTCAAACTTATCCAGTGGTAATTCATAAATTAGACTGTATTCATCTCATATTGTTTTGACTGAAGTACAATAATAGTGCTGATAAATGCAATCTGTTTTCCCATTCAGACCACTCTTAATTGGAGTGATCAGATGGGAATGGAAGTAACTCTAGGATGGGAGAAAAGGGAGAAAGATGGGCACAAGTATTGTATTCCTTGTGAAAGCTTGAATTACTAGGCTTTTCTAATAATTTATTATAATTTGTTGTTTGTCTTAACAGATATGAAAAATTTACTGCATTTGTTATTTACTCTAATTGTATCAATAACTCTATTTAGGTTGCTTATGTCGGTGTATATATGTCAGGACAGAAAGAAAGCACTTTGCCTGTTTCGAGAATGCTGAAATTCTGGGTTTTGTTGATTTAAGCACCTGAAATAGTGACAGTTTTTCTCAAGCTTCTCGAGACTTCAAATGTTGACTTGAAAACCTGAAACAAAACGTTGATTTCTGATACTAACCGCTTACTGGTTCTTTTGTATTTGGGGAAGAGAATTTTCAGTGGTATTTTAGCCTTTTGGCTCTGCTTGCAAGTTAAGTAATATTGAAAAATCATTAGGGTGATTTCAGAAACATTCTGTTTAGACTTGACATAAAAACATTTAAAATATTTTTGGATGAACATGGTGGAAAATTTGTACATTTTTTCCCAAAGTGGTTGAACCATTACTAATTCAGTGGTTCCTGATCTTATCCATACAGTGCAGTAGGGTCTTTGAACTTCTTTTTCAAATAGTATCCTTTAAGAGTAAATATTGGTGTTACATTTTTACTTCATAAATGTGTCATTACTTTGGTTGATTGCTAGATTCACTGGTCTTCTGGGGGCTGACATGGAGTTGAAAGTGAAGTCATTTCAACAACAAAAAAGCTGAGACTGGCACTGAGAGCACAGAGACAGAGCTTTTGCACTAGTGTGTTTACTGTGTTAACAGAAGTCACATCAAAGGTGCAAAAACCTGATGCTGCAACTGCTCAGAGGTCTGAAAATAATTTAGTAGTAAAGCATCTTCCCAGAAGGGAACAGGAAAATGGTAAACTGCAGTGCCAACTCTTAAGTCAGTGTGGTCGAGTCTTGGCTAGTTTGAACAAAGAAACAGTAGCTGCAATAGTGTCAGTTTTGTCATTGGTCCACAGGAGCAGCGAGGTATTACTTCTATGACTTGCCTAAGTGTTTGTGTCTTTAACTGCCATAACAGGAGTGTTTAAATAAATAATGATAAATAAATAAAATACTTCTGAATGGCAAAGAAATAGATTATGAAAACAACAGAAGGAGAATAAATGAGAATGTTAGTTGTAAGAATTCCAAAAAGAATTTTGTCTTGGTTTTTGTCTGCATTGGGATTCTCAAGTGTTTTCTTTGATATCCTGCTAAGGATACTGTCAAGAGAGCTTTACTTTGAACTTACTTCCCATTTTCCTCTCACAGAAGAGTCACTGACAGCAGGCTAGCCATAAATTAACATCATTCCATGTTTCGTATCTTTGTCCTCATCCAGTCAGGTACCTGGTGAAGTTGTGGTTAGCAAGTCAAATTCTTTGTGTTGTTTGCTGACTGACAGACTATAGATTGCCTAAGCCTTCAGGACTGCCTCCTTTAGACTTTGGACAGTTGCTCAGCTGCTATCCTTTCCTTACCCTTAGCTGTTCCCCTTTCTTTATTCTTCTTCAAATTGCTTTTACTATAACTACTAAATTGCTTTTACTATAACTGCTAATAGCACCTTTTTTAACCTCAATTTTCTCCTGGCTAGATGAAAGTGAGAAACTGTCAGTACCGGCTTCACAGCCCATAAAAGACTGTGCTATTGGTAGTTTTCACCACAATATTTTGGAAGTTGTACTATTGTAGGAAGCTTCCAGGGTGCATTTTTGTACCCTGTGGACCTGCCCAAGGCCACACTGTACAGTGGCACTCCTTGCTGATTTGTATGTCTCCACCTTGGTATGCCAGAACTGCCCCTGGCTTGCCCTGTGCCTAAGGAGGTTATCGGACTCCAGTAAAAACTCCAGAGGATTAACTAATTCATTGTAATGACAATTCTGGTGCGTTGCCAGGGCTTCCACTGCTGCAGGTTTCTGATATGGCTAGTTCTTTAAACTCAGGTTCTTCATGTATTTGCTTTGTAATGCTTTGAACAAGTTTTATGAATTTCAACAGGAGCTGTGGAAGTAGTGGACTTCCTGATGGCATGTTTCCTGCTTGAACTAGACAGTCCTATTCATATAACACTTCCATAATTTGTTTTGGCTTTGTAAAGTCAGTCCAAAGAAATAAATTTCTTTCTTTAAGTGCAATCTGTAGGTGACTGCCCCTCACACTATCTCTCTCACACGGTTCACAATTCCCCACCGTCACCGACTGATTGTTAAGCCTACGTTTTACTTCAAGGACATCTGACCTTTTCACAGTTTTTATTTTTTCTCAGATCATGAGGTCTCAGCTGGTGAATCTGAAGGTTTGTGGACATGCTGGAGATCAGTATTTATTCCAAGGTCAAACGATGCTGTACTTGCTTCTTTTGCAGTTTGGATTCTGTGTGCTTCTAGAAGGTATTCATTCCTTAAAACTCATCTGTTTTACTAGCAGTCTGTTCCATTCATCTTCACATGAGCCTCAGGTAAATACCAAGAAGGAATGACACTGCTACCTCAGCTGTTCTGTTAGTGTAGGAAATACACTTTTTCAAAAGCACGGTAATTTAATGGAATGGCTGCCACGAAAATGCACAGAAAGCACAGATCAGGAGAAGAAGAACAGAAGTAATGTCTTTTTTTTTTTCACCTTTAGTTTGGGAGCTGGCTAGCTTCTCACACAGACATGCTTGGAGCAGTCTTGCTTGAACGCTGGTGGGCTAATGTGTGGTCCAGGATAGGTGAAGTACCTGAGCTTAAAGATTAATCTTCCATATGGAAAGAATTCATAGAGCTTTCTACCTTAGGCTTCCATAACAATGTTTTTATGGCAAGAGTAGCAGAAAGAGATCCATAATCTTTTTTGGATGGACAGGATTTGGATCTGCTGGAAAACATTGAAATCTAAGACCTGTCTGCACTGTTTCTAGGGAATATCTCGTCTCCTTGTACAGGTATTTCTGTAATGTGAGTGTTTCAGCAGAATCATAGAAGATCAGAAGGTCCAATATTTAGAGCAGTGCAGTATTATCAAGTTAGGATTGGCTTTTTGAAATTTAGTGAGAAGTCTGGATTCCTGGGCAGAGTGGAAGCCCAGGGAAACGGGGATGACTACTAGAGAAGTACAAGAGAAGAGAAGGAAGAGGTAAAATCTGGAGCTGAGAAATTGTTTGACCTAACAAGATGGATTCATCATATCTGCTAGTGGCACTTTCAAACAGTGCATCTTTTAGATGTTCTTGCATCTGTGATCTCTGCTCTGAAAAATCTCCACTTGCATGCTTTCATCTTACAGCTGGAATATTGAATAAGTGACCTTTTCTGACTCAGACACATTGTTGTCTCTGACCTCCTCAAACCATGGTTTCACCTTTGTTGCTGCCAGATGCCTGACTGCCTTCCATCTCCCATGTCTCTGCACCTCAAAAAAAATGTCCTTCATTCCTCGCTGAGTCTTTCCTGTTGGTCTGTCATAGCTGCTTTTCTCACCGCTTGCCTCTCAGATCATTGTAATTGACAGGCATTTACATTTTATTCCACTTTAGGAAAGCAGCTTCCATATGGAAAACACATTTTATTTGATGTTGGATTTATCCAGAAGCTGATCTTAGTCATAATAACTGTTTCTCATTCAGAGTTGCTGCTTTTCTTTCTGTATTTTCCAGCTGGACTGTTTAAGGCATAGAAGGTCAAGCGACTATGAGTCAGTGCTGTGAATTTGGTTTAGGACCTAGTATCCTAAAGGCTCCCAGTCTTCTCCTCTGACCATCACTAGACCATGCAGCATCTCTGAAAGGCTTGGCTCTGTGGAAAAGCACAAATTAAGAACACTGAGTTTGAATCTTTAATTCCCAGAATGTAGTTATTGAGCCTTGTTCAGATTACAATGAAAACATGTTTTTTTAAGTAAATAAATCATGTAACAACTTTTTGGGTTTTGGCTTTGTCTCTTTCTCTGCCCCTCTAAGTAGTGGCAAAATGTTTTTTATCAGCAACTAACACAGGAAGCAAAACACGAAGTGGAAGAAATCTAGAAATGTTTGGCCAAACTGTGGCCATGATTTAACAGATATTCTGGACAGACTGACTCTTTTTGTAGCTGCTTGCAGTTGAGTGCCTCTTCCATTTAATTTGAGCATATGCTGTTTATAATGTGAGGTTCAAACCCTCCTCTTTATTTGTGATATATACTGGGTTTTCTCAAGGGTACCTTCCGGAATGGTTAGGCTTCAAAGATCTTAGTTAAGACACTTTATTTTCAGAGCAGCTCCACAGGATGAAGGGGGTACTCCCCCATCTTACAAAGTGTGACAAAAGTACAGGGAAGTTGGTGCAAGAGTTTCTGCTAAGTTTGTGACTTCAATCTGAGGTGTTTAGACATTATTTATCAGGGAAATTATGTTGCTTATGATTTCAAGGCTATTCAGAAAACTGAATACAAAAATCACTTGCTTGTGAACAACATCAATGTTTTTCCACAAGTTGCTGTTTCATAGAGTTGATCCCACAGGTTTTGGACTGACAAGTGCCTACAGCTTGTTATCTAACTCAGTGAACAAGAAATTAGTTTGCAGACATGAAATCTTTTGCTGAGGTCTGATAAAACGTTTTTTCTTTTTCTTTCCCGGTCCACTGCTCTTCATCCTAGACTCCAAGCTGATTTAATACAAGTGTGAAATAAAGGTCTCCCTAACCAAGTCTTAAGCCCTTGTTCTTAAGCATTATAGTGCCAGGCATTATCATCCAATAGGGCAAGGCTATTCTCGTTTCAGGAACAGTGGTAGAGTTGCACTGCAGTTCTCCAGAAGACTCTTCCACCGCAGGTAAGAGGAATGTGAATGTTCAGATTGATGAGATGGAGAGTTGCAAAATTATAGGCAGTTGAAAAAAGACTTTTATATTGCAAAATGATTCTATGTCTTTGGTCAACTAAGCGGATTCTGGAGATGACTTGTTCCTATGTCAAATGTTTTTCATGATCTTCAGAATTTATAACACAGTAGTGATATTCATTTGCCTTTAGATTATCTCTCCTAGGTAAACATCACTGTAGCAGGTCTGAGATCCTTCCTCCACACATGTAAATTAACAAAGTTGCTAGGTTTTAATTTAAATTTGAATTCAAAATTTGAATAGTTTTGTAAGCCTCTAGACAGGGAAATGTAAATGGCACTCTCATTGATGCTTCCCTAAAAATACTGAGTAAAGAGGTCTAGGTCTAGTGTAATTCAAGGTTACTTTATAAAAATGGGTGCAGATGAAAGGGCATCCACATGCCATAAGATTCCAAGGGAAATATTTCAAGGTTAGCAATTCTTATAAGATGTCTGTGCTTTGAAACTCAATCCTTATGGAAATTCATATTCGCCTGAAAATTTCAACCAACTCCTAACAGACTAGAACTGAAGAAAATCTGTCTGGTTTTGATTTTAACTGTTGGTTCGGTATTGGACAACTTCAAGGAGACTGACTTGCATAGCTGAGGCTAATTTTTTTTTTTAAATGTTAAGATGAAGCAGGGCATTAATGTTCAGGTTCTGATTATAACTCCTCTTTAATAGACTTCATAGAATCATGTGCACACATAGCTTTTTAAAATCATTTTATCAGTTTTTACTGATATATGCAGAGTGAGGAAGTGTCACATGCTGTGGAGTTTGAGGGGAGGGGAGAGGGTGTTGGTTTCACTTCATTTTGTTTTGTTTAAGCTTGAATTTGAGCTCTGGATGTAGGATTTTCCAAAGGATATCTGTCTTGGGTACTTTTGGGGCATAGACACTTGTGAAATGGAGAACATCTGGTTCAACACTGTTAATCTCCATTTGAAGAATGTCAATTAGTTATTACTCAGACTTTATTGTGAAAAGAAAATATTTTGTTTTTCAGTATTGTCTGCTTTTTTCCCTGCTTTTGAAACTTTTCTGGGATAGTAAAATGGAAATATAAATATAACAAATGTGTTATGCAAATTAATTTCTTTTTTTGTCTCTGCAACTGCAAAATAGTTATAGTGCTAGCTCAGTCTGAAAAGATTAATTACTCTAAACAGTAAATTACAGTTCTGATTACTTTATTGTGGGGCTACAGTATGCAAACTTGCAGTGTAAACTGTTGCATTCAAATGAGAGAAAATGAGGACTAGGGAGACTTGCCTGGTTTTTCACCTGCTGCAGTGAACTTCTGACTTCACAGAAATTGTATAAAGCTCAGAAAAGCATTAAAGTTTTACAGCTACCAGTCTTTCATCAAATCATTGGTAGCAACCAGTGCTTGGAATACCAGTTGCTCCCTTGGGTTTCATATATGCAAGACAAGAATATAATTTGACTGGAGTCAAAGCCGTTGGTTCAGTATTGGACAGCTTCAAGGAGATTGACTTGCATAGCTGAAACTAATTTTTTTCTGAAATGTTAAGATGAAGCAGGGCATTACTGTTGAGGTTCTGATTATAACTCCTCTCTAACAGACTTCACCGAATCATGTGCACACATAACTTTTTAAACTCATTTAAAACAAAATTACCAAATCCTTTGTAAGGTGTCCTTGGCAATGTCCTTTGCCAGCCTCCCATAATTGTATCCAGTAAGGAGAACAGAAATGTTTATTTTTCTCTTTATCATCATATTTTTTCCTGCTCAGAACAGCTCTTTATATAACCAACAGCACTTAACAATGACGTTTCTTCTTTCTTCCACAGTACTCTACTAACTGGACAAATAATAATTTTACTCATGACACAGAAATTAAGGTAATGTGAAGTACATTTGAGCAAAAATCCCCATTAAATGCTGCTCTTACCTTTTGAATTTCCACTCTATCTTTTTGCTCCAGAAACTCTGTTCTTGAGGACAGTTGCTAACCATAGGAACAGGTAGTTTGCATCACAGGCTCTGCCTTGTTATTGAAAAAGGTTAGTAGTGTGGAAAAGAAAGAAAAATTCCTAATCTCACTTTTTTATTACTAAGTTTAATTTTGGTGTAGTCATCACTGAGCTTTTGGGTTTGTTTTTTTTTTAAGGAAAATCCTTTGGATGATTTAAGTGAAAGCACACAGCTTCCATAAATTTTGCTACTTTGAATAATAGGAAAATTAAATTCAGCAAGTTCTAGTAATGTTTTTTTTGGGGGAAAGTACCTATATGTATAAGATTTCCTCTGAAGTGAGGGGGAAAATCTGTGGGAATTCTGTTTTATCTTTATTGTTTTGGGTTTTTTTTAATCAGTTATGACATGGTGCAACAAGAATGGCTATTTTGCACTCCCCCCACCCTCCATGAATTCTTCAACAAGTAGCAAATTATTTAAGATAAATGCCTACTGCTGTAGACAGCTGCCAGAATAGAAGTGAAAATAAACTGGTGAAAGGAAACTGCCCAGTTCATGGAAAGGGCAGCAACGATATAGTGCAGCAAGTCCATGACACTTCTGGATACACATGCTGAAAGACTTACCCTGGCTGGCCTGCTACAAATCTCCCAGTAATTCATTAAGGGGAAACGCTCCTTGCAACATTTCACTCCTATTTTAACACCCTTTGTCTTTACCTTACATACTCAGTGGGTTCATTCCTATGTCAAGTGAGCCTCAGTGAAACCAGTTTTTCATTCCTGTTAGAGCATACTGTTTTGCTCGAGTAGAAAGATTAGATGGATGCTTTTACTGTAAGTATTTTAGCAGTCTGTGCTATTTTTCAAGGTTTGAGGTCAAAAGAAGGATATGATCATTGTGATCCAGTAAATAATGTAAAATAAAGTAGCTTGACTAGTGACTGAAACAGGCGTGAATGTTGTAGTGTTTTGCAGTAACTTTGAGAAAGGACCCTGAACAGTTATCCTCTAAATAAAGCAGCAAGGTGTATATTAAGATGGAAATATAAAAACATATCCTGGTTGTCCTAATCTGCTTCAAATCTTTGAAATTACAGAATTAATTTATTTTCATTATCATGGGGCCAATTTGCTACAATTGTCTAGGGAGGAACCCCATTAACTTCACTCCAATTTTCTTTGAATGCTGACCATGTGATTTGACCTGTTTAAACAAAGCAGCTTGCCATTTATTTCAGCTAGTATTAAGTTACATCAAGTATCTCTCTTCCTCCTTATGTAACTTTACAACCCTAAAGAAAGTTGTAGCTGAGTCCTGGTTTAGTAATTTTGTATTTCAAAAACAGATCAGAGTGGTGGGACAATACTTGAATTTACACAATACTGACTCAAATACATTGGCAGAAAAATAGGTCTGAATAATCTGAGTGCATCCACAGAAGTTAAACTGTCATCTTTTGCACATAGTTTACAGTTTTATGGGATTAAGCAGATTGGGAGGGCAATAGCAGTTCTTCTGGTGTAGTGCTGTGAGCTGGTTTTTGGTTTTGTGTTTGTTTTTTTTTGTTTGTTTTTTTGTTTTGTTTTTGTTTGTGTTTTTAATTTGTTTTTGTTTCTCTGTGGTTTTTTCCTTTTTTTTTTTATTGTAATAGCTGCATAATGGCATACTGGCAATTGCTGCTATACCTTGAGCATAGTTTGTGGAGAATGGATCTCTCAAGAGGAAGTTTCAGAAGGGTTCTATCAAGTATACAATTCAAGAAGCAGTCTGTTTTCCATTAGTGTATCTTTGGCTACAGATGACTTTTTTTTTAAAGTCTTGTTGTTATTTCCCAGTTTATAAAATAGCTCATCATTGATGGCATTCTGTAGGGCCTTTGGATATCATTCATAAACCTCTACAGTTTGATGGCATTTCCATGGCTGAGACACATTCCATTGTGAATATGCACACATACATGTGTGCAGGCTTATCTGTATAAAGGAAACTCCTCTTTAGTGGAGGTGTACAAATGACACATCATCTGACTGAAAAAATGTTTATACTGGGCCAAGAGTGGTCTGCATATTCACATTGGTCCAGTAAGAAAGCTAATTTCTGTAATACTTGGAAGTTTTGTTTCCTGTTTGTTTGTTTGCTTGTTTTAAAATAGTTTTTTATAGTACTAGTCAGTGTGACTGAAGGTACTAGAATCTAGGCTACTGTAACTCCTATTAACTCTTCTATGGCTTGGAACTTGGAAATTCAGTGAGCTGCTGTTCCCTTGGTTTAACACAAATGGTAGTTGCAACCAGGATGGAAACTTCTGATGTTGTAAAGCAAACCTGTGAACAGTAGTTACTTTCTCACTGCAATGAGTTTGAGGCTTCAGGACCTCTTTTTTTAAGTATACACCTTTGGAAGTGATTAAAACATTCTCATGTTTTTATGTGGGTGTATGTTTTCTGTGCATTTCTCAAAAATCCTGTGGAATTCATATTTAGCATGATGTGGAAGTGAGTGTTTGACACTCTTATGCACATAGAACGTTATTAAAGTTTCCTTTTCACCCTTACATTTTAGCATTACTGTCTTTCTTTTGTGATTGTACTCTGTGTCTAAATATTGTTTGACATGCTATGATTAGTTAAAGAAAACAATCCCTGATGTGTCAGGTAAGTGTACCTTCCACTTGATACCTTATCATGTGCTTTGTTCTTTGAGAGCAGAATGCAGTGAAGCTGTCTGAATTCCAGCAGCAGAGTTCACAGTAGTGTCCCTTCGCACCATTTTGGAACCCAAAATTTCCAGCCTGTTTTATTCTAGTTATTTGTCATTTTGCTTTATATTATTAACCCAGCAACAGTATTCCATTTTCTGATCAGCTTGCATTCTGTTTGGGCTTATTTGCTTTGTTCCCTTGCATTATTCCTTATCCTGACTGTAAATTGCGTCCTTAAAATAACAGATATTCAGAGGAATGCTAACCCAAGTACTATTAATATGAAAAGTAAATGGTAATGAAAGTAGAAGAACTAAAGACAATAGCAAGCTTCATAGCTAAAAGAAGGAAAGAGGAATGAGTGGTGAGTCTTAATACTGTTTTGTGTTTTATGCTAATGTGAATGTAATGGTTTTAGCTAATGACTTGCCATTACAAATATCTCAGTGAAACAAGTTACCTGGTAAAATGGTAAATTCACTGGTTTTTATAACTCTAAAATTAGTTCTGTTAAGTAGGGAACTACTTGCAAAGGTGTTTTCCTTTGTCAGATGAGCTGTGTTAGCAGGAATCATTACAAGCTCATGAAGATTTAACCTAGCACAAAAATGCAGAATAATTCAAGGTGGAAATAAAAACAAGTCACTAAACTGTGCTTTTGATCACAAGATTTCTTTTGCCTCCTTGTAGTATGCTGTTTATATTTGAGAAATTAATAGTTCTATGATTTAAAATATTATATGTACTTAACAGATAGATCTCATCTAAAATGTGTGTCCCGTATTTCTCCTTCTCAGAATATTAGAAGTTGACTGATATATGTGAACTGAACATCTTAGAGGGTGTGGTCTTGCTGTCTAAAAGCAATGATCTCCTGAAATACAGGTAACATGCTTATAAGGAAGTAGTAAAACATAAAATGTGAGTAATTTTTTTCCAGAAACCTAGAGGATTGGAGTGTTGTACACCCACTAGCTTCACCTTTTGTCTTGAATTTATTTCTTGATGGGAAAACAGAGGTAGAAAGGTTTGTATTACTGCTGGAAATTTTGGAGAGTGGTTATTCAACCAAGTTCTGAGGGAGACTTTGAAGGGCTTAAGAAATATGTGTGCTTAAATCTTACCAAGTCCCTTAAGGAGTCTGGCACCTAATGCGCCTTTGTCAGAGGTACAATTTTCTCTTATGCTGTTTAGAAACCTTAAAAATGGAGGCTATTCTGTTTCACACTGTGAAGTAGAACAGTTCCAATAATAACATTAGCTACTGCTTTCTTCCCTCCTTGTTTGGTTTATAATTGCTTATGAATTACTTTTTTAGAGGATGACCCTAGGTTTAGGTTTAGGTTTTGTGTGTTCAAGGATGACAAAGTAAGATATCTCTACTTTAACTACTAACAGAGATTAATAATTAATAGTTTAAAAACTTTTCTTACATAAATTATTATTCTTATGCCTTGTAATTTGAGCAGGGCAAATCTATGCAAGAAAATATTGCTTAAGTTCAAAACAAGAATCCCAAAGCTAAGTTTTAAATAAAAGGACATATAGAGACCTGTGGGGTGGAGTGTCTGCCTTACCAAGAAATATTAGTTTGGTATAGTGAGAAAGGAAAAAAAAATTGTAATTTGTAGGACAAACTGGTGAAAGGGCATGATGAGCAGTATTGTTTTGCTGGTCATGCTTCTGCTTCAGGAAGTCATCCTTACTTCAGGAAGTGTCAAAAATAGAAAAATGAGAATCTACAAAAACAATAATGGAAACAAATCTAACCGGGCATGAAAAGAAGCAGTGGTGTGAGTTAGAAATATCAAGATTCCATAAGGCTTCTTCTTCTCCATTGAAAATTAGGGAATAAATAAGATTTCAAATATGGAACTTGCATAAATCCAGTGGCCACAAGTGTGTGTTCAAAGTATTGGCAAGAATTGGAGAGATTGCTTTCATCATGCTGTTTATTCTTCGTGGGATGTAGTGCCACTGAATGTAGGGTAGGAAGTGTGTCTTGCCATTCTGCTGTGACATTTTAGAAATGGCCAATCCAACAAGGAATCTGAGGTTAGTGTACCCTGGCCAATCAGTTACTTTTTCATCTGGCAAAGAGGTGAATTACAGCAAGTGTTAGTGAGGAAGGAGGACATGTGGAGAGCAGCAGGTTTCAGAAATATAAGTTTCCAAGTGCTCCAAAGCCTTAGAGATACATAGCCATGAATAGAAATACTTGCAGAACAGTGTATGCTGAAATGAAATAACAACATGTTTTCTAAATTAGGTCACTTCAAATGCTGAATTAACTCATCCCTACCTCGTCTGTTTCAGAAAGGAGCCAAGACCCTGTTTGAGTTATCAAACAAGTAACAACTCACCTGTGAGAGAGGATTAAAGGCACACTGTGAGAGTCAGGTACCCTTTTGTATATTTAAAGTTCTCATTCCTTTCCTCCTGAGATTCTCTCTTCATCAGTAAAGAGCTGAGTATTTCCTAAATGGTAAAGAAACCATTTTCCTCTAAATTCAAGACACTGACCCATCTAGAATGGGGTTCAGGTTTTAGAATTCCTTGTGACAGTCATGCTTTAGGGGAGTTGGAAGTTGGCACAGCTTTGTCTCCTAGGTAAAATGGCTCTTGGATTTGGATTTGCCTGCTATCACCATGATAAAATGCAAGAAACCAACCCCACTAAATTTTAGTAAACTTTTAGTAATTTGTGAAATCATATTCCTAACTTGATGATGGCTACTTGCTAAGGAGAGAGTAGAACAGAATGGAAATCAAGACATTGGCTGCATCAGTAAAATAACACTAGAAGAATGGATGTGTATGGCTGAGTAATGAGATGAGTCAGGTAAAGCAAAAGCACCAGGTTTGCTTCACCTTTTTGGTTGCTGTAGATAAGGAACAAGCCCACTGAAGAGAATTGCATGGAATATCTTGGAGAAGTCCAAGCTGAACTGAAGTGACAGTGGCAGGAGCAGAGAGAGTTAAGTCTTTTGTAAAAGTTAGGAAGAAGAACTCCCAACGTTTTCTTTAGGACAACTGTGAGTTGGGACAATGGCTTAATCCCATGTCTGCCATGTCTGTAAGAAAACAGTGTGCTTTCTTAGTTGGAGAAGTGAGCAATAGAGGAAAAATGTAAAATTCATTGTTAGTCTTCTTCTATTTAGTTAGTTCTATAATTCATAAAAATTATTGCTGCTCATCCAGAAGAACATTTGCAAATTAAATAGGGGAAAGCCCCCAGTCAATTCTTCTTATTTCTGTTGAGCTCTTGGTTAATTGTAAGAAATTTTATGTCCCACTGACTTTAATAGTGTCTTGTTTTTTGGATGTTCTCCCCTCTTGGTTTCTTGTAATTTCCAGATATTTTTGGTCCTGTTTTCAGAGAGAATACCTGATTTACTATGTCCCTTTTAGTGTGACTTACAAAGTTTTAGAAGTTCAATGATAGTTTTTCTTGCTATGAAAAATGAAGTTCTCAATGAAAAGGCTTTTATATGATGATTGATAGGTCTACTGTATTTCTGGTTTTAAAATTCACTTTGTTCATTTTTTTGTAAAGCAGAATAGTGTCAATATTACATTCTATTCAGACAACTCCACTATAGGCACTCAGATGTCAAAATGTTTCAAAAACATATAAAAAATAAAGAAATGAATAGAAGCTTCCTTGTTCCTTAAATTATTACTGTGTTACCCTGAACTGTAAGTGAACCCTTTTTGCTTATAAAAGAAGCAGCTGTTCATGCGATTGAAACCATGGTTCATTACAAGCTGACCTCAAATTCAGGAGTAAAACTTCCTTTATTTTACTACAACTATTCAGACGTGGACTAGAGATAAACAATAATCAAAATCAGGATGAAACTTGACTGGGAAACCCTCTATACTGTTTGGCAGAATTATAGCAGCTCTTGTATCACCAAGAGTGATATAATGTTAAATGACCCTAAAACATTCCCTTCTCAAATGCAGCAGGTCTGCGCTGCCAACTCTGTAGCAAACAAAGGCTGATTGTAATGACTCTTTAAGCATAAGAGTATAGAAACGTTAATTACCGCATTTTTTCACATTAAACATTTACAGAGAGTCAAGATGAAAATAGACCTGTTTATGTTGATTTTCCACTTCTTTTTGGGTAAATCATGTGATTAAAACAGATTTTCCTTGTGTGTGTCTTATTTGAGTTTCACATCTTTCTTAAATGGTTTTGCTTTTTAGCTAATATTGGAATTAGATTGGATGTAAATGTAACAAAAGTAGCTAATGTGCCACTACTCTGTTTTGACTGGAGATGTATGTCTAGAATAATGTCATACCATTAAAAAATGTAAACTAAATTAATGTTCATTACTAGCCAACTCTTTTATAAGTGAAGTAGGGCAGTGACATAGTGCCTTGAATGTATGTTTCTCTCTTTTGGTCTATTGTGTTTGTTATTCCTCTTCTGTAGCTCCCTTGTTTGTTGTTGTCCAATTCTGAGACACAGCAATCCTTTCTAATATTATTCATGACCCATATAACAATATTTATAGATAAGATATTTTACTATTTATTGGAGGGCTATGTGGAGTCCCTAAGATTTCACGATCACGTACAAATAGGAGATTATGAATGTATGTGTGTTTGCCATGATACATTTAGTTACAGAGATTTGGAGCAAAAAACTTTTGAGTCAGAGTGAAATACAATATGCATCAAGTAGTAGCAACGTTAATGACACTTGTTCAGTAAACCAGAAATCTTCCTCATATTTTACCTATGTTCAGACAATTTTTTTCCATTCTGACCTAAATTTCTTGTGGGGTTGTTAAAAACTCAGGAATGGGAATGTATCTCTGGGCTTTTAAAATGCATTAGGGAAGTGTCTTAGAAACGGCTGGGGGGGGGAAAAAAGGCAAAACTGTGTTCTCCTACTCTTAGAAATCTGCTGGTTTGGAGGTGTGTAATATTGTTTTGAGATAAAGCGGTACTATCTTCCATTAATAAATAGCTTTCCTTACGCCATATTCACCCATTGAAGCACTTGTGGTGTTTGACTCTCGATCTCCATAAAATTTGGTGATTTCCTTTACCCACAGATTTTGAGATGTTTTTACTAAAGGTTAGGTTTGCTTAAACTGTCTAATCTTTGAATGTCAGGAAAGCAAAAAGTACTCCTGTTGAAGTGTCATTTTGAGAGAAGATGATTAAAAAGCTAAAATTTTACATTTCTGGGAATTATTTTCTTTGTTCATAACATATGCATTGCATGCAGCGTCTTCTTCCCTACCCCACAGAATTCCATGCCATCTTTGTCCAGGTGTATCCTCTACCCTTCCTGTAAAGAAGCCCAGAGAAGACCACCTAACTTTCAAATCACAGTTCTACTAATTCCACTGTTTGGTTTGATCCCATCACCCTGTGCCTCTATTAGATTACTCATGCTTGCTTGTCAGAGGATCAAGGAGCCTTATGTGAAACAGGTCAGAATCCCACTAAACCAGAATAATTTTTATTTTTTTTTTTTTTTTAATCTTTCTCTTCTTGATCTATTCCCCTACTTGTGCAAATTCAGTCTAAGTAGAGAAGAAAGAGGAAAGGTGGGCGAGAGACTGGGCAGCTGCTTAGCTGTGACTCTTCTGACTGTACTGTATGACATGGAGTCATGCTTAAGACAGACCATAGCTGTCTCTTGCAAAATAAGACTGCTCTTCTCTCTGTCTGGACTCTCAGGGATGAATCTGTTTCACATGTTTCATGTATCCTGTTTTCTGTTCGTCTTTACTCAGCCTGTTTTCATTTAGCTGCTGGCCTCTCACTCCTTAAGTTGTGCCCTCTTTTCTTGCTTGTATTATAGGTCTTCACTCTTACAAACCTTTGTTCTTCTCTGCTTTTGAACTTCTGACTTCTCTACCTTCAAAACAGACTTTCTGCTTTCATTTCCTGTCTGGTCACAGTGCTACTAATTACTCATTGTGTATTTTCTGTAAGAGTGATAATATCTTAGATTTCATATTTTTAACTATTAATAAACGGCATTGTGGTCATTAGATAAGTGTGCCCACATAGCACAGGATCCTCTATTATCATGTCTGATATTTGGATCCAATTGTGTTCTTTTCAAAGTGACACTCCACAAGTACACTTAAACTGCAGGTGTGCTCCTGAGACTGACCAGTTTTATCCCTTCACATGGAAATTGTTTTTCATGATCTACTATCCCTCACATTCTGTGTACAAGCATGTCTAGCACAATTTCACTTCCTCTCAACTATCTGCAGGGTAAAGCATTCCGCTGAATAAGTGCTTTCCAAACCTCTAATTCACTGAATCCAAGGATGACTTGATGGTGTTTCAGAGAGCTCTAGCTAATTTCAGAATCTCCCTTGGATTGTTCTAGATAGAGCAGGTCTCAGGTCTGTCAATCATCTTGTAATTTCTATTTATTTTTTTGGTCCTCTAAGAGCAGTTGAAATTAGGTAGATTTTGGAGCTATCATTCAACAACATCGAATTACATCAGACTGAGAAATTACTGGAGATTGATTAGGACAATGGATTTTGATTGGAAGAGATTTATAAATTCATTTAAAATCACCTCATCTACTCTTAAAATAGACCCAAGCCATGTCCAAGAAGGGAATAAAGGATGGAGCTCTGTGGAGCTGTAAGTAGAATAGAAGAATGAATAGAGATGTGGAATTGGTATATTTACCCCTATAAATGCCTTGAAACGTTCAATGACCTAAGTGATCAGGAAATTACTGTGCCTGTTGTAGCTGAGTGTAGGGTTCAGAATGCTCCAAAGCCAAAGGGAGCACTTTGGGGGTGTAGCATCACCTGCTGAACCCATTTCCATTGCTTACAGCATCCTGGATTGTCCTGTGCATTCACTTACCTGTCCAGGTTGATGGTAAACTATTTAGGTGACTGTGCAACAGTACAACTTGTAGACAGTTTACTACCTTCTGTCTCACTCTGCAGTGTCTCAGGTTAATTCCATAGATAAAAGAATATTTCTCATGTAAGTCTTCTTTCAGTGGTTTGAGTTAAAGATGAAATGTCAGATGTAAGTTTTAATTTCCTGCCTATTTCATTTTAGGCCAGGTCTTTTGGCATTGTTTAATTTGGGTCTTTTGGCATTATTTAATCAGTGTGATATTTTAATGCACCTATTTACATGTGACTCTGGTATGTTTTAGAAACATGCAAAATGTCTGCAGTTTAGAAAGCAAATTGTTCAAAACTGAAAAGTACGAGGAACAAAATATTTTTCTCATTTTTTTAAAAAAAACAACAAAACCTGGTTCTCTTAACATAGCTTAGAATGGACTTCTTAAAAAGATTACAAAGGTAGTCTTCATTTGGAAGATGCTATTTAGATATGGCTCATGCAGAGGAGAAATAGTTTAAAATGGGAGAGACAGTATTTAAGGAGCTTCTTCATATTCTGAGGCTTTAAAACCTGGTATACAAAACCAGTCATTTGTTAAAAGTAAAAAATAAAAAAAAATTTGTACCAAACCAAAGTATTAGGATAAAGCATATACAGAATTTAAATAACTGCTTTCAAAGCTAGTAGTGAAGTATGCTGCTTGATATCATTCATGACCCCTTTTTAGGGAACTTGGATTTCCCTGTGGTCATATTGGATTGACTCAGGAAAACATAGAAGGGTCTAAACACCTCAGAGGGAGGTCTTCCGTTGCCTGATGCAGAGGCTGCTCTTGTAGTAATGTAGGTTGTATTCTTTTCAAAGAGAGTCAGAACAAAACCACTCCTCCATGACCAAAACCAAAATATAAAACTCCTTAAGTGTATTAGCCTTTCAGTGCCTTCTTTGTTCCGACACCACACCGTCTGCCATATGCTACATTGTGATTCTTGAGAAGTATTTATTTCTGTAGTGTCTGAAAGTTTGTGTTGTGGGTGTTAAAAACACCTAAGAAGGTAGCACTGTGCCTAAAGATCTCACAAGTTAAACAGTTGAAGGGAGCACATTTTGCCTTATTTTTAATTATTTTGTTGTGCCCATTCTGCTGCTCTCTGTAGCTATCCTGATTGTCTAGTTGCTTCCTGCAACTACTAGGTATTTTCTTTTATTGCATACACATGCCTTGCTGTCCCTTGTGTAACTCTTTTCTGAGCAATCATGCAACTTTTATGAGTTTTTCCATTTCCTTCTAGCTTTCTTCTGGTTTTTACACTTGTATACGTGTTTCTTTCAGCCGTAAAACATAATTAGTTTGTATTCTGTTTCAAATTGGTTGTCACAGGCCTTTGGAGAATCTCTTTCTAGCGCTTATCTCCTGCTAAAAATGCTGGTTGACCTGCTAGTGATCTTGCTATGCCTGAGCCACTGGGTAACTCCTTTGTGATCATGAAAGATATGCCTAAAGCAAGAACGAAAACTGCACTGTCCTTGTTCCTCCTGGTCTGCTCCATGCTTGCTAGCCCCAGGATATTGCATTCCTGGAACATCTTTCACTTTGTTGCAGGAAGAGTAACAGTGTGTTACTGTTGGGAACACGTTTGTCCCCAAACACGGCCAGTTGCTGCCAATATGAGGATGCTGTTGTCCCTGAGAAGGACAGTACAGTGGACTTCTAGCTCTTCTGTGATTATAGAGAAGCTAAAGAAGAATGTAAACACTAGTTTTTGCAATTCAGGCATCTTAGTGAGTCAGATTCGTTGCAGAGGAGAACAGAAGTAGTTCTGTTCTTGTTATTTTAGCTGCAATTTTTCTCTATGGTGAATATAATTTTAAAAAATAATGTCCTGTATCAAGAAGTACTGATTTTTGGGCCTAAAACTAATAATCACTGTGGTGTTCTTCAATTTCTGCTCGTGGTAGAAACTTCTCACCGAATGGACTGTCAAAAAGGGAGCTTTTTTTCATAGTCCCAAATTCATAAAAATCCCACTATTCTGAAAATAATCGAAGTATTAATGAAATGAACATGACACTTACTAAATGAGCCACAGGGCTAAGCTGGGAAAATTGCGTTTCAGCTCTCAGTTCAAGATCTGTGACCTGGCTTAAATCCAAAGGCTTTGACATAGATTTCTTACTTCATTCATACCACCTTTTGGTTTAGTTTGGTTTGGGGTTTTTTAAACATTTATTTTAATCATTTTTTTTCTGTATGAAAAAACAGACTATGCAGTGGAGGGAGCAGAGTGAGTGGAAATTACATGCTTGGAACACAGAAGTCCTTAAAAAACCCCAACTTTCTAAGATTTTAAGGCAGAGATATATCAGCTGTTCTATTTTACCAGCAACAGAAAAAAATTGGTGTGAGTCAAGACTTCTGGCCCAAAGCTCAGAACAGCAGGTTTTCAACTACATAAAGGTGCAAGTTTTGCCTTGTTGTTGATCCTTGACAGAATTCAAGTGTAAGCCCCCATCACTTTCTGAGACACCAAGTGATGATATTGGCTCTCCTCCAGCTGAGGCAATGTTCCAGGGAAAGATAGCATAACTGAGCCAGTCAGCTGTCTGAAAATGGCTGCTAGACAGAAAGAAAGGGTGAGAATAGAGAATGTCTTCTCAAATAAAAACGAAATTTGTTATTTTAATATGGATTTCTTTTAATTTATTCTGACTTCCTCTGAAAATGGCCTCAACAGTTTGTACATTGGATCCCAAGCTTATTGCCTACCCACAGGAGGTGGTTGGTTTTAAAAAAAGCTGGCTTTAAAAAATAGTAAGAAAAATAAAATCTTCTAGTTTAAATTAAAAAACCAAACACCAGACAAAAATTAAGCCAAAAGTTTTAATCAGTGTATCATCAAAACTTTATTCACTCTGAAACACATCTCCAACGCTGGTATGGGAGAAAATCACAACAGTTAGTTTGCAAATTGATTATTCAGAGAGATTTGAAATTCAACTTCATTGAGTGCTGTTTGGGAAGTAATTGTTCTGTTAAGCCAGGGGATTAGATGAAAGAATGCAAAATTATCTAATAGGTGCCTAAACTAAAAATTCTCGAAGAAAATGTCACCTGTTTTCCTGTAGTTTGCCTGCTGGGTTAATAACTTCCATGCAGCTGAAGCATTGCCCTTTACGGCTTCAGTGCAGTTTATGACTGTGTTTTCCCTCTCCACATAGAAATGTTATTTCCATGGCATGATAGCAGTTCCTAAGATCACAATGGTGTTTTTAATTCTGTTTTTCTCCCCTAATATAGCTAAGTATTTCTAATGACTTGGCACTATCTATTGTCATAGATGGTTTTGTTTTCAGACTTATTTTTGTAAATTTCAGCAAGTCCAGGTTTCTTCAGTGCACTTCTGGAATTAAGAAAATAAATGAATTAAATCTTGTTTGAATGAAGGACCTCCTAAGAAATTGTATTCAGCTGTAGTTCTCTCTGCTTTGCTAAGATTAATGAATTTTAGTGCTCAAAAGGCCAAGTCTATGTTCATCACAAGAAGGAAACACACAGGTGGGTGCCTTTGTCAGACAGGATAACAGAGTCTGGTGAAAATAGCTTTGATGTGTGCAATGACCAGGTCAGACACAGTATGTCATAGTAAAACTTGATTGGATAAGTGAGAACTGTAACATGTGAGTATATATGTTTTTTCCAGACACCTTAAGCATCTCTGATTTATACAGAGGCCCCCTATATGGACTAGTCTTTGACACCCCTCCTTGCCTCCCCAAATTATGTTAGGTTTCGGAGGGGTGGGGGTGATGTTGAATACATGAAAAGACTTGGGGATTTTTTTACTTGTTTAGTTTCTGGCATTTCGCTTTGGACTTTTAATGCTGAAGTGATTTGAAAAAGGTTTAGAGCCTGAAACATTTTGTTTCTCCTGACACATTCTAAAAATCATCAGCCTTTAAAAAAACCAAAATTCCAACTAGAACTTAGACTTTCCCCATAAGATGATGACATAATCTGGAAATATGTTGGGTTTCTACCTTATGATAACAGTAGCGGTGAATAATTAATACTCTCACAAATACAATCCAGGATTTGAAAATAAAACAAAATATTTAAAAAAAACCCCAAACCAAAATGCAACAACAAACAACCAACACCAAAAAAACCCAAACAAAAAAACCCCGCTGCAACAAAAAGAGCACCACCTTTACACAAGGTAATCATTGGTTAAAACAAACAACAGTCCTTGAGGGCTAAAATTCCATGTTGAGTGGATTAAACATCACTCTTTATGTCATTCTCTACCTACAAAGGAGGCTTCAGGTCTATGAAGAAAGCTAAGCCATGTAGAGAGTTTCAGACACACCTGCCCTGAGTGCTTCTCTCTTGGTCAGGTGTGGCCTGCTCCAAGTGCTGACTATGTTGGCTTTGATTTTGTGTCATCTACTTCACTCTGTACACTTCAAAGGGAATAGAGGCACCTAATAATAAGTCTGACTGCTGTTCAACATGAAAGCACTTAAACCTTTTGTTGGATCCATCCTGAATTTTTGTATACGCTGCTGGTCATCTAGAAACCTGGTGTGTGTGAGATGGAGTCTGGACAGCACTTTCAAGCCTTATTAGAAAAGGACTGATGAGAGAGGGATGGATGAACAGTACAGTAAAATAAACCCTTGTTTCTTAGGAAACCAAGCTAAACCCTTGAATTTGTTCAGTCTTTTAATATCTGCTCAAACCTGTACCCTAGAAGGGATTTGGAATCCCTAGAAGGGATTTGGAAACATTATTACTTTCTGGATTTGTTTTTTCCTGCTATATTTGTCTGGGTTTTATGCTGCCTTGTGTTGGCTAGTACAGAAGTACTCAAATTTGATAATTTTAAGGTACCATGCAAGGCACTCAATACAGCTTTTCAACCAGTGGGTGCAGAAAAATTAGAAAAGTCATGTCAAAGCATCAAAATCTTGAATGCTGGATTTCACGACTACTTCTGTCCCATTTAACCCTAATACCAAACTCGCTCAATAGAACAGAAGAAATAGTCCCTAGGATGAGCTGAGTGTGTTACTTCTCCCTGTGTTTCCCATTGCTGTCTGAACGTTCCCTGTTGTGCTCCCAGTTTATGTTTTAGGAAAGATTCCCACTCCTATTGCACTAAGGATGTCTGTCTTGTTTAGCATCAGCCAATGTTAATATCACTGAAGTTGGTGGATCTGCAGAGTTCACCATAATTTAGTACAAAGAGAAGGCTCTGGTCCCTTAAGCAGGATAGGTGTGATACTCATGACAGACTACACACGTTCTCAATGGTTTATTTATGTGGGCATGGCTTTGACTATAGCAGTAGAGACCAGAATTTAATAAATCCAGCTACTCTGGCTCCTGAGCTGTTTGATAATAGTGAGCAAAACATTTTATCACCGTGTGCTTGATGCTTACCTAATTAAGCCTGTTCACATGCACCGAAGCTAGATATTTTTACACATCAGAGCCAAGAGTAAGAGTGTTTCACTAGAATGCAAGATGGCTTAGTCTGATGTGACATTTATCTTCACTCATCAGAGGTGCAATCAGTGGGGAGTTACCCAGATCTTTGTTCATGAAGATAAATGTCAAATGTTATCTATCTACATTCTCATATAGTGTCTATCACCATGGTATCTGAATGCCTTCCAAAGCAATAATGTACACATGTTAGACCTAAACCAGTCAGCAAATGATCACCATAAAGGTGTCGCTGACAATTTTCTGGCAGTGCTTGTTTGGATCGAATCTTTCCTGTTTCCTTTCATTTGGTAACAGACAGTGAGAGATAAGTTTGTGTAACTATTGGGGGGGAAACAGGGGAGGGGGAATTACAAAAGATAGATTGGACACTATGATGGAATACTGAATTCATAATAAATTATTTCTTTCACCTTCCTTCGAATTTTCCTTTCTGCCCAGGAGGCTAAAAACATGTTCTCTCTTCTAAAGTCAGTCTTGGAGTAAGTACTGCCAACAAGGCCAGGTGTAATTTAAAAATATTTATGCATTGTCAGTTCTGGAATTAATCTTTCTTAATTGAATTGACATGAACTCATGTCTGCAGGTAATGTAAACTGTCAAACACTTTGCCAGTGACAGCATGTTGGTCAGGGTGGTGAAGTTAATGAGAGATCTAAATTATGATGGAATATCTCTGTGTTGGCTTTGGAGCCTGATGTTTATAAATGCATTAGTAAGATCACATTAACTACAGGCTACAGACTCTGGAGTTCAGAACGGCTAATTACTTGTTTGCAGTTTCTGAGAGAACCAGGGATGAGATATTTTTACCTCAGAAACATTTTAGAAGTATATTTGCTGCAGTGAAATCTCCTTCCCTTGAAATAGGTATAATGGAATTTTAAAGTGTAATGTATTTCATTTGACAAACAGTGCTTTTATAGTCTGGAAATACTGTTTTAAAATACACATATCAAACCATTTACTGATGCTGTCTAGGAGGGTCTTACCCATTTCCACTGATAGCAAGATCAAGCCTGCAGTTATCTGTTAGCAAAGCACTTAGCACAGTCTAATAGCGCTTTCCTTCCATGGCAAGATGGAATGACTGTTAGCTTTCTAAAATCCAGAGAGTGCAGGGTGGATACTGCAGAACAGAAATCACAGATAACGTTTGTGTTGCAGAAATAAAATTAGCAGACGAGCCTTTGCTTAGTGAAGCAACATGGGCTCTGCGTGACATGCTCAGGGGCGAGGCTGCAGACAAATTTTAGTGAAGGGAGGTAGGAGGTGATGAATCCCATCTGAATGTTCCCTCTTCAGAGATGAGTACTTGATTATGTGCCATAATAAGTACTTGTAAGTATAAAACTGCTTTTGGTGCTAATTAGAGTTTAGACCCTCTTTACTGCATGTGGGCTGGGCTCAAACAAGGATGCTGATTATATTTTAAACAGCAAGGCTTTTATCTTGAGGTAGCTGGGCGATAAGAGAACACCTGACTGATAATAATGGGTCCAGTTATCCATTCTT